>NC_048569.1:60388170-60688170 GCF_013265735.2 Oncorhynchus mykiss | reverse complement strand
ATCAGAACTTAAAAGAACAGACAATGACTCTTCGGTTTCTCCACTCACACCACCCTGTATCCGTCGCACACAACGACGAACATCACAAACACCAGGAATCTTCCCCTTCAGTTGGTCAGCTTTAACATTTACCACTACCCCAGCAATTACTCCTTTCAATGGCACCATTTCCTTAAGAGCGAAACAATTCACACCTCTAGCCCCCATTCGTTTAACACGGAGTGCCTGCTCCCTCTGACCAGCAGAAACACAAACGATTAACACAAGACCGCTTCAAATCAAATCACATTTTATTGGTCACATACACATGGTTAGTAGATGTTAATGCAAGTGTAGCGAATTGCTTGTGCTTCTAGTTCCGACCGTGCAGTAATATCTAACAGGTAAACTAACAATTTCACAACAACTCCCTTACAAGTGTAAAGGAATGAATAAGAAAATGTACATATAAATATATGGATGAGCAATGGCTGTGTGGCATAGGCAAGATGCAGTAGATGGTATAGAATAAAGTATGTACAGTGGGGAGAACAAGTATTTGATACACTGACGATTTTGCAGGTTTTCCTACTTACAAAGCATGTAGAGGTTTGTAATTTTTTATCATAGGTACACTTCAACTGTGAGAGACGGAATCTAAAACAAAAATCCAGAAAATCACATTGTATGATTTTTAAGTAATTCATTTGCATGTTATTGCATGACATAAGTATTTGATACATCAGAAAAGCAGAACTTAATATTTGGTACAGACACCTTTGTTTGCAATTACAGAGATCATACGTTTCCTGTAGTTCTTGACCAGGTTTGCACACACTGCAGCAGGGATTTTGGCCCACTCCTCCATACAGACCTTCTCCAGATCCTTCAGGTTTCGGGGCTGTCACTGGCCAATACGGCTTTCAGCTTGCTCCAAAGACTTTCTATTGGGTTCAGGTCTGGAGACTGGCTAGGCCACTCCAGGACCTTGAGATGCTTCTTACGGAGCCACTCCTTAGTTGCCCTGGCTGTGTGTTTCGGGTCGTTGTCATGCTGGAAGACCCAGCCACGACCCATCTTCAATGCTCTTACTGAGGGAAGGAGGTTGTTGGCCAAGATCTCGCGATACATGGCCCCATCCATCCTCCCCTCAATAAGGTGCAGTCGTCCTGTCCCCTTTGCAGAAAAGCATCCCCAAAGAATGAGCTACAATTTTATCCCTGATGTCCTTACACAGCTCTCTGGTCTTGGCCATTGTGGAGAGGTTGGAGTCTGTTTGATTGAGTGTGTGGACAGGTGTCTTTTATACAGGTAACAAGTTCAAACAGGTGCAGTTAATACAGGTAATGAGTGGAGAACAGGAGGGCTTCTTAAAGAAAAACTAACAGGTCTGTGAGAGCCGGAATTCTTACTGGTTGGTAGATGATCAAAGACTTATGTCATGCAATAAAATGCAAATTAATGACTTAAAAATCAAGCTTTTTTTTTTTAGATTCTGTCTCTCACAGTTGAAGTGTACCTATGATAAAAAAATTACAGACCTCTACATGCTTTGTAAGTTGGAAAACCTGCAAAATCGGCAGTGTTTCAAATATTTGTTCTCCCCACTGTACATATGAGATGAGTAATGTAGGGTATGTAAACATTATATAAAGTGGCATTGTTTAAAGTGACTAGTGATACATTTATTACATCCAATTTTTTATTTTAAAGTGGCTAGAGATTGGAGTCAGTATTTTGGCAGCAGCCACTCAATGTTAATGATGGCTGTTATACAGTCTGATGCCTTGAGATAGAAGCTGTTTTTCAGTCTCTCGGTCCCAGTTTTGATGCACCTGTACTGATCTCGCCTTCTGGATGATAGCGGGGTGAACAGGCAGTGGCTCGGGTGGTTGTTGTCCTTGATGATCTTTTTGGCCTTCCTGTGATATCGGGCGGTGTAGGTGTCCTGGAGGGTAGGTAGTTTGCCCCCCGGTGATGCGTTGTGCAGACCTCACTACCCTCTGACAAGACAAATTTATACAGCCTACTGAGGTTGAAGAGGCGCTGTTGCGCCTTCTTCACCACGCTGTCGATGTGGGTTGACCATTTCAGTTTGTCCGTGATGTGTACGCCGAGGAACTTAAAACTTTCCACCTTCTCCACTACTGTCCAGTCGATGTGGATAGGGGGGTACTCCCTCTGCTGTTTCCTGAAGTCCACAATCATCTCCTTTGTTTTGTTGACGTTGAGTGTGAGGTTATTTTCCTGATACCACTCTCAGAGAGCCCTCATCTCCTACCTGTAGGCCGTCTCGTCGTTGTTGGTAATCAAACCTACCACTGTTGTGTCGTCTGCAAACTTGATGATTGAGTTGGAGGCGTGCATGGCCACGCAGTCATGGGTGAATAGGGAGTACAGGAGAGGGCTGAGAACGAACCCTTGTGGGACCCCAGTGTTGAGGATCAGCAGGGTGGAGGTGTTGTTTCCTACCCTCACCAGCTCGGGGCAGCCTGTCAGAAAGTCCAGGACCCAGTTGTACAGGGTAGGGTCGAGACCCAGGGTTTCGAGCTTAATGACGAGTTTGGAGGGTGCTATTGTGTTAAATGCTGATCTGTAATCGATGAACAGCATTCTTACATAGTTATTCCTCTTGTCCAGATGGGTTAGGGCAGTGTGATTGCAATTGAGCCGTCTGTGGACCTATTGGGGCGGCAATGAAATAGGAGTGGGTCTAGGGTAGGGTGGAGGTGATATGATCCTGGACTAGTCTCTCAAAGCACTTCATGATGACGGAAGTCAATGCTACGGGGCGATAGTTGTTTAGCTCAGAAACCTTAGCTTTCTTGGGAACAGGAACAATGGTGGCCCTCTTGAAGCATGTGGGAACAGCAGACTGGGATAGGGACTGATTGAATATGTCCGTAAATACACCACATGCTCTGAGGACGCGGCTAGAGATGCCACCTGGGCCGGCAGCCCTGCGAGGGTTAACATGTTTAAATGTTTTACTGACGTTGGCTGCGGTGAAGTACAGCCTGCAGGTTTTGGTAACGGGCCGTGTCAATGGCACTGTATTTTCCTCAAAGCGAGCAAAGAAGTTGTCTTTCATACCGTCTCTAGGAGGGGTGCCTCACTTGAGTGGTCTTCCTCTCTGGGTTGGCGCCCCCCCTTGGGTTGTGCCGTGGCGGAGATCTTTGTGGGCTATACTCGGGCTTGTCTCAGGATGGTAAGTTGGTGGTTGAAGATATCCCTCTAGTGGTGTGGGGGCTGTGCTTTGGCAAAGTGGGTGGGGTTATATCCTTCCTGTTTGGCCCTATCCGGGGGTGTCCTCGGATGGGGCCACAGTGTCTCCTGACCCCTCCTGTCTCAGCCTCCAGTATTTATGCTGCAGTAGTTTATGTGTTGGGGGGCTAGGGTCAGTTTGTTATATCTGGAGTACTTCTCCTGTCCTATCCGGTGTCCTGTGTGAATTTAAGTATGCACTCTCTAATTCTTTCTTTCATTCTTTCTTTCTCTCTCTCGGAGGACCTGAGCCCTAGCACCATGCCTCAGGACTACCTTACATGTTGACTCCTTGCTGTCCCCAGTCCACCTGGCCGTGCTGCTGCTCCAGTTTCAACTGTTCTGCCTTGTTATTATTGGACCATGCTGGTCATTTATGAACATTTGAACATCTTGGCCATGTTCTGTTATAATCTCCACCAGGCACAGCCAGAAGAGGACTGGCCACCCCACATAGCCTGGTTCCTCTCTAGGTTTCTTCCTAGGTTTTGGCCTTTCTAGGGAGTTTTTCCTAGCCACTGTGCTTCTACACCTGCATTGCTTGCTGTTTGGGGTTTTAGGCTGGGTTTCTGTACAGCACTTTGAGATATCAGCTGATGTACGAAGGGCTATATAAATACATTTGATTTGATTTGTTTAGTTTGTCTGGGAGCAAGACATCGGTGTCCGCGACGGGGCTTTTGTAATTCAGGATTGACTGTAGACCCTGCCACATACGTCTTGTGTTTGAGCTGTTGAATTGCGACTATACTTTGTCTCTATACTGACGCTTAGCTTGTTTGATTGCCTTGCGAAGGGAATAGCTACACTGTTTGTATTCGGTCATGTTTCCGGTCGCCTTGCGAAGGGAATAGCTACACTGTTTGTATTCGGTCATGTTTCCGGTCGCCTTGCCATGATTAAAAGCAGTGGTTCGCACTTTTCAGTTTTGCACAAATGCTGCCATCAATCCACGGTTTCTGGTTGGGGAAGGTTTTAATTGTCACCGTGGGTACAACATCACCGATGCACTTGCTAATAAACTCGCTCACCGAATCAGCATATACATCAATGCTGTTGTCTGAGGCTATCCAGAACATATCCCAGCCCACGTGATTGAAGCAATCTCAAAGCGTTGAGCAGACCTGAGCACGGGCATTTCCTGTATTAGTTTCTGTCTATAGGCTGGGAGCAACAAAATGGAGTCGTAGTCAGATTTGCCGAAAGGAGGGCAAGGGAGGGCTTTGTAGGCGTCGCGGAAGTTAGAGTAGCAATGATCCAGAATGCTGCCAGCCCGGGTCGCGCATTTGATATGCTGATAAAATGTAGGGAGCCTTGTTTTCAGATTAGCTTTGTTAAAATCCCCAGCTACAATAAATGCAGCCTCAGGATATGTGGTTTCCAGTTTACAGAGTCTAATGAAGTTCTTTCAGCTCACCGATTCCACAGCACCCAACTCTGTTTTCACCTACCCTACAACCACAAATGGATCAGCCAAAAGGCAAGAGCCCAGTTTTTCTAAAAACTTCACTACTGTCACAGTCATCTTTATCCTGACCCCCAGTGCACGCCTCAGGCTTCGATAACTTCACCATACCTACCACCTCTGATACTTTGCCCTAATTCACTTCCATTTCTCCTCCTGTCTTCATCTCACTCTGCTTACACTTTCTACCATTCTTATTGAACAAACTGTCTCCCTTTTTTCTGCCATTTTTTCTGCCACTCGAGCTCACCCTCTTCCTCTTATTCCTCCTCTGCCTCTCTTTTCCCCTCCATTCCTCCTTATGATAATACTGCACTTCTCCTGATGCATATTGTTCTTGCCTTGTCAAGGGACGCCATTCAACCAGCTGTCCCAATCTCCATACAATCAGCACGAACCCTCCAGGATGTAGCGCTCAACAGTACATCCCACTTGTAAAGCAGGTGCTTCGTCTTGATGTTCTTTATCGATAGCTTCCGCGACGCTTCTCCATTTCAAATAAGCGCGCTCTCTTTCGCACATTTGACGTAATCACTTGATCCTCCGTTCTTCCTGCTGCCTCAGCCGTCACTAGTGTTGACAGCGTTACAGACCATTTAGAAATAGGTTGTCAATGTGAGATGGTGTTTTATTTATTATGTAGCTAATAAAACATGTACAAATAATTGTATATTAAACGTATAAAATCAAATTTGTCAACAAAGTACTATTTATAGAATGTTTGTTTGGTTTTAATAAAGTTTTACAATATCAATTCTCGTCTTCATATTTTTTTTCATCTCGCGATGTCTCCTTGTCCTTCATGTGAAATCCAAAATGGGTTATTGGGATCTGCAAGAAGGTAAGGATTGTGTCGAGAAAACATGGATCACCACCAAATTAGGCACAGCTCTAGGTAAGTCGTACACAAAGGAAAGCATTATAAATTAGCTAGTTAACTGTTGGTAAAGAGCGGTAACGCTAACTAGCCATAACATAGTTACCTGCCAATGCCATGCTAGTTCTGCTAACACACTAGCAGGTAACGTTAATGTTTTGTTTTTAACTAATGTAACGTCAGTTAACGTTGTTTGGTTAGCCAGTTGTTTAGCCAGCATCTTCTGTAAGACAGTACAGCTAAATAGGACATTAAACATTGGAATTTGAACGAGGTTTACCAGTTAGCTAGCAAGCATTTCATAGCTAACATTCTTGTAGCTAAATACTTGACAAGTAAGTAGCTAGCTAGTCAACTCTGGACACAGTAGTCTAACATTCTATTTTTTTTTCTTACACACAGGGTTGGTGGGTTCAGCCTATCACATTGTGGCATTCCAGCCTGATTCTGCAATCCAAGCTGTTCAGAGAGCCACAAATGGCACAGTAACCATGGGTATGTGTTTCTAGTCTCATATACAGCAGTAATAATAATAACCTTGCTTACTGCCATGAAGATATCATGATTACACCTGAAATCTGAATACGCAGCTACCCCTCCTAGATCAGTAGCCAATAGTGTTCAGGCTATGATCTAAAAGGCAACACTGATCCTGTATCAGCACTCCTACTCTGGGACACTGTGGATACGGACCTAGGTCCCCCCATCCATGTAATCTTATACATTGTGATCGCAAAAGTAAAACTGATCCTAGATCAGCGATCCTACTAGTAGAGGATTTGTAGATATGGGCCCAGGTCAAAATGCTGCAATTCACCTAATATTGCACCTGAGTCTCTATATTTTCCTTGTGTGAGTGATGGTGAAAGTGTGCTGTTTGATCTTAGTGTTTCAGTGGTAATAAGAAACATGTTTCTGTGATCAGATGTTTGTTATAAGGATTTGTAAACAACATACAGTTAAGGTGGGTTATGCTACTCAGGGTACCAATCTTTTTAGCTAACATTACACTCCTTGCCACTCTTGTCATTTGCCAAAGAGACTGGGCTTTTGGCAATCTCAATGTTCAATATGCAGCTGGATTTACAGCGCAGTTGCTGATTTGGTAGTTGGAAACCACATGCAATTTTTCCATTAAATACTATGGAACATGGGTACAATTATAACATTTTAAGAATAACAATAGAATAACAATAAACAATACCTTTATGACCTGCAGTCATTCTCTTGTGAGAAGGCGGTGTCAATGCAAGATCATATTGTTCAAAGTGGCTAGAGATGACTCAAATCAAAATCATCTAATTTTATTTGTCACATACATGTTTAGCAGATGCTATTGCGTATGTAGTGAAATGCTTGTGTTTCTAGCTCCAACAGTGCAGTAATATCTAACACTTTCACAACAATACACACATGTAAAGGAATTATAAGTATTTGGATGAGCAATGTCAATGGCATAGACTAAAAGATACAGTAGGATAGAATACAGTATATAATGATGAGTAATGCAAAATATTAGGGATGCATTATATATTGGTAAGGATATTGGAATCGGCCGATATTAGCTAAAAATGTCAGATGTCTAGTTTAACGCTTATGTGCAAAACCGATGTCAAAGCTGACGTGCAGTTGAAGTCAGAAGTTTACATACACTTAGGTTGGAGTCATTAAAACTTGTTTTTCAACCACTCCACAAATTTCTTGTTAACAAACTATAGTTTTGGTAAGTCGGTTAGGACATCTACTTGGTGCATGACAAGTCATTTTACCAACAATTGTTTACAGACAGATTATTTCACTTATAATTCACTGTATCACAATTCCAGTGGGTCAGAAGTTTACATACACTAAGTTGACTGTGCCTTTAAACAGCTTGGAAAATTCCAGAAAATGATGTCATGGCTTTAGAAGCTTCTGATAGGCTAATTGACATAATTTGAGTCAATTGGAGGTGTACCTGTGGATGTATTTCATGGCCTACCTTCAAACTCAGTGCCTCTTTGCATGACATCATGGGAAAATCAAAAGAAATCAGCCAAGACCTCAGAAAATAATTCTAGACCTCCACAAGTCTGGTACATCCTTGGGAGAAATTTCCAAACTCCTGAAGGTATCACGTTCATCTGTACAAGCAATAGTACGCGAGTATAAACACCATGGGACCTCGCTGCAGTCATACCGCTCAGGAAGGAGACGTGTTCTGTCGCCTAGAAATTAACGTACTTTGGTGAGAAAAGTGCAAATCAATCCCAGAATAACAGCAAAGGACCTTGTGAAGATGCTGAAGGAAACGGGTGCAGAAGTATCTATATCCACAGTAAAACGAGTCCTATATCGACATAACCTGAAAGGCTGCTCAGCAAGGAAGAAGCCACTGCTCCAAACCTGCCATAAAAAGCCAGACTACGATTTGCAACTGCACATGGGAACAAAGATCGTACTTTTTGGAGAAATGTCCTCTGGTCCGATGAAACAGAAATAGAACTGTTTGGCCATAATGACCATCTTTATGTTTGGAGGAAAAAGGGGGAGGCTTGCAAGCTGAAGAACATCATCCCAACCGTGGCGGCATCATGTTGTGGAGGTGCTTTGCTGAAGGAGAGACTAGAGCACTTCACATAATAGATGGCATCATGAGGAGAGAATTTTCGTGGATATATTGAAGCAACATCTCAAGACGTCAGTCAGGAAGTTAAAGCTTGGTCGCAACTGGGTTTTCCAAATGGACAATCACCCCAAGCATACTTTCAAAGTTGTGGCAAAATGGCTTTAAGGACAACAAAGTCAAGGTATTGGAGTGGCCATCACAAAGCCCTGACCTCAATCTTTGCTGTTCCCTTGCACAATTCATACATCTCCGCTGGCATCTCCATTGGCCTCTCTCTTCATTCCTCTCATAGATTTTGAACCAGTAGCCTAGACCAAGTATTTATACATTTGAGGTGGTTGTGGTAAAAATGCAACAAATGGGAATCCTCTGTTCTTCCCGTGCCCTATGTTTACAATGAAATGTATTACGTCAGAATGTCCAATGTTAGGTTTCCAATCAAATTTATGGATTAAGTTTGATAGAACATGTTCCTGTCTAATTTGCATAATATTGGATGATAACTATAAGGGGTTATTGAAAAGAGGTGACAACCAGGCTAGGTTTATGCCAGTGTAAGTATTTTTTTTGTCTTTCCTTCCTAAACAGCTGCCTTGGGGGCCATTTTTGGAATGACCACTTGTCTAGCTGCACAGGCCCGGGATGCTCCTGATGACCCTGTGAACTACTTCATCGGAGGCTGTGCATCAGGAGTCTTTCTTGGAGCTCGTAGTGAGTATGCTATATATTACACAGTATGCTGAATATCTGGGTTGCATTCAGTAGGAACAAATGGGAGCAAAGGTTTCAAAACAAGGAAAATTAGTCTTCTCATTGGGAACGTTTGGATGGAACATCCTGGTTCCAAGCATTTTCTTCCAACATTTCATTCCAAAAAGCAGTCATTTCTCTTCAGCGCTTGTTTTCCCTTCAGCGCTTGTTAACTTCCCTATGCATATCTAAGATGACTGGTTGTAAAAGCAATTGCTCTTTGTAGGGCTGTGAACTTCCTCTCATCGCTAGATGTTTGCTCACAGTACAGAGGGGCAACAAAGATAATATCCGGCCTCTCCATATCTTTTCCACAAATAACATGTATTTTTTTGTCTCTTTGATCTACAGCTCACAGTGCAATGACAGGCACGACGGCATGTATTGGGCTGGGGACACTGGCCATGTTCACCAAGGTGGGCAAGATGGAGGGCTGGAGATTAGCGGGACCACCGAGGATGTAAACAGCCTGAGACTATATATCAACATGTATATTGTATATTACTTGAATAAACTTGTGTAAAAGAGTAGTCTATTAGTCTGTATCCTGCACCTCCTTGCTTTAGCCACAAGGTGGAGACATTGGTGCAAATTGGCTGGGGTGTTAGCCAATCAACTCCAATTTGCAATGGCCTCTTAATCAGTCATTTAGATCACAGTTAATCTGAGAATGACATAAGAAGGCATTAGTCTCCCAAGCAAACACTTTAAAATAAGGGCTGTGTTTCATGTAGGCTTAACCTTGCTTGATGTTTTGATAAATAAACATGTAAATCTCTCTAGGACAAGGTGACTTGTATTTACCGGCCAAAAATAAAACGCTAATTAGCTGCTAATGTGACTATCATAAAGAACTACAAATGCCATGATGAGCTGGACAAGACTGTCAAATCAAGGCAACGGTAAGAATCTCTCGATCTAATGTTAGCAAAGTTTTGACAATTCTGTGAACTGTCTTGCGCAAGTTTTAAATTGACACTAGCTGTTCGCAAAGGTGTCAGCTAGAGATGACATGCAGGGATTTGTATTATTGCGTGATGTCTACTTGTCATTTTCAAATCAGAGTAAATGCAGCCGAATATATTGAAAGAAGTACCCGTGTCCGAGAGATTTACATGGTTATCAAAACATCACACCAGGGTAAGCCTACACGAAACAGACCTTATTTTAAGTGTTTTTTTAAATTCCCTATGGGAAAAATTAATATTGGAAAAATACGATTGGCACTGTTTGACCACTAGGCTTTATAGGTATTGTGGGGCTCTTGTAAAACATTTATTGCTTTTGTACACTGCTAAATTGGTGAATAACTGGTTGAGCAAAATCATTTTTAACTCATTCCTACACTGGTTGCCAACATCGGTGCAAAATAATGTCTTAGGGAAATGTGATGCAATTGTGATTGCCTAAAATGTATGAGAAAAATATATATTATTTTCCACTCTTACCTCTGGATTGGGCAAGGCAACCACACTGGACACTTCAAATTTAGACCTCATCAGGGTTGTTATTTTGCATCTGGATACCTTAGCTCTAGGTCAACTTCCACGGCGGTCTTAATTCTCACAATGTGTAAAAGAAATACCAAGAGATATATTAGGTGATATAGATTCAGTATGGATGTAGGGCTACAAGCCGGTCTCCTATTCTAGTAGTGAAGGTTGTCTAAACAAAGTACATCTGTGTCAGTGGAGGCTGCTGAGGGGAGGACGGCTCATAATAATGGCTGGAACGGCAACAAACACATGGTAACCATATTTTATGTATTTGATACCATTCCATTGATTCCGTTCCAGCTATTACCCTGAGCCCGTCCTCCCCAATTAAGGTGCCACCAACCTCCTGTGATCTGTGTCCCTTGTGTTCTACAACCTTGGTTTTACAATGTATAGCAATTATACTAGAAGGGTATTAGATGATACCATAATTATTTGCATGGTTTTAACAGTGGTAATAGACATTTTACTTTCTATCCCACTCTGCTTTCATTGAATTGAATGAAGGATGTTTGATGTTTCTTTCAAAAGGCTCACCTGATTTATTAATTGGACAGGATTTTGAGGGGAAGCATTGGTAAATCACATACAGTTCTTTTGAGAGAATCCAATCAGGATTGACAGTGTGTGTGTGTCAGGATGGAATGTGACCTTCCACATCATGCCATTCCCAGTCTGTGAGTCAGCTGTGACTCAGTGGTAGGCCCTCACCACTCAATAGGGCCACCCTACATCCCCTCATCATACGTAAATTCTGTTAGAATACTTTGACGTGTTTCTGATGTTTTCCCACTACTCTTTGAATAAATACTGATCTGACTTGGCTGGGATGGTGTAAGCAATGTAGTGCAATCCTTGCCTCTTCACCTACCTGGCACACTTGATCAGTTAGTAGCTTAGTCTTATGCTGGACCTTTCTCTCCATCCATCAATGCTTGGAAGTCAACTTCCTGTGACAGTCCCTGGAATGGATCCCTGTGATCAATCTGTTCTATCTCCATTGCGCAAACATTTTCATTAACACAATGCAATCATGTGTTCATGAGCCCTATCATACGTGTAAACAATTCATGGCTTCAAGTTGTTGTTTTTTGTTGTACTTTTCTCCCTAATTTCGTGATATCCAATTGGCTAAGTCTTGTCACATCAACACTAGGCCAATTGTTTGCCGCCTTGTGTCTCCCGGTCACGGCCGGCTGTGACACAGTCTGGGATCAAACCCGGGTCTGTAGTGATGCCTCGATGCAGTGCCTTAGACCGCTGCGCCACTCGGGAGGCCCTGGCTTCAAGGTTTACATATTTGTGTAGTCTAATTATTTACAGTGATGTGAAGTATCTTGCCTGTTGATCTGCATTGTTTTTAAGGCAGGTTATCCCTCAGTAGCTGAATCAGGCTAAGCATTCAGTCGGTTGGTCTGGCTCTGGCCGTGGGACGGTGTGGTGGAGGGAGGGCAGCAGAGGGGCTATAAAGGGGATCAAGCCCATTCAGAATTACACATCACATGTTTGGCAGCCATTTCCCAAGTGTTGAGGGAAAACTAAAGACTTGCACCTTACTATTGGCATGTTGAAGAAGGCCTTCATGGTGTTCAACCTTTATTGATGTAACCTGCAAGTAAAGGAGCCCCCCACCAAAACTGTATTTACAGGCAATTACTGTAAGTATTATGGTTCAGCACATAAGCACAGTGAATGACAAGTGAAAAACCAACTGCATCTTGTTTGTTTTCGGAGGTATCCTGACAGGAAAGACAGGATGATGGTGACATTTTGGAAGAAGATTGAGTGAACATTTGGCTATGCTTTAATCTTAGACATTATGGAGGTAGTACGTGTGTGTGAGACAGACAGACCAAGACTTGGCCCAAATTTGCTGCAAGCAGGTCGTCCATCTGTAGTGCTCAGAGTTGCTATAGTCAGAGGTGAGTAGCGCAATAATCCACCCGTCTACTGGTACATTAGGACGGCTGTTGACCCTCGTTACGATCCCAAATCACATGCCCCTCTCAATCAGGCTTTCAGTAATGAGGGGAGATAGGTAGGCAAAAAGAGGGGGAGAGACAGAAGTTGCTCAGATTTCATATCTGTTTGTCTGAGAGATGGGGGTTGTCATTAACCATTAAGCCGTGACTGAAAGAAATTGGTTCACGCAACACCCTCAGACCACATTTGGACATCTAATACACTTGGCCAGTGGAAAACTGCTAGGACCAGAGCAGTGGTGTCATTAAGCCTGGGCTTCTGGGGATTCAGTTCCAGATGGTTTTGGTCCAGCTCTGAACCTTTTGATGGTCCTGTGTGATCTTAAGTATGCTCCCTTGAATGCTCGTCTCTCTCTCCTTTCTTCTCTCCCCTCTCTCTCTCTCTTGGAGGACCTGAGCCCTATGAACATGCCTCAGGACTACCTGGCCTGATGACTCCTGCCTTTCCCCGCCCCCAGTCCACTTGTTTGTGCTGCTGATCCAGTTTCTGCTGTTCTGCCTGCGGCTATGGAACCTGTTCAACGGAGCTGCTACCTTATCCTGGACCTGCTGATTCAACCCTCTCTCTGTAACGCATCTGCTGTCTCGATCTCTGAAAAGCCAACTGACATTTACTCCTGAGGTGCTGACCTGTTACACCCTCAGGTCCTCTCTGACATGTTCAACCTCTACCTGACTGAGTCTGTAATGCCTACATGTTTCAAGCAGACCACCATAGTCCCTGTGCCCAATGAAGCGAAGGTAACCTGCCCTGATTACCGCCCTGTAGCACTCACGGCGGTAGCCATGAGCCTTTGAAAGGCTGGTCATGGCTCACATCAACAGCATCCCCCCGGATACCCTAGACCCTCTCCAATTTGCATACCTCCCCAACAGATCCACAGATTACGCAATATCAACCGCGCTCCACACTGCCCTTTCCCACCTGGACAAAAGGAACACCTATGTGAGAATGCTGTTCATTGACTACAGCTCAGCGTTCAACACCATAGTGCCTATGAAGCTCATCACTAAGCTAAGGACCCTGGGACTAAATACCTCCCTCTTCAACTGGATCCTGGACTTCCTGACGGGCAGCCCCCAGGTGGTAAGGGTAGGCAACAACACGTCTGCCATGCTGATCCTCAACACTGGGGCCCCTCAGGGGTGTGTACTTAGTCCCCTCCTGTACTCCCTGTTCACCCACGACTGCGTAGACAAACACGAGGAGCAGATTGAGAGCTTCAAGTTCCTTGGTGTTCACATCACCAACGCTCTATCATGGTCCAACGACGACAGCTTTTCCCCATCAGGAGACTGAAAAGATTTGGCATCGCTCCCCAGATACTCAAAGTTCTACAGCTGCACCATCGAGAGCATCCTGACCGGTTGCATAACCACCTGGCATGGCAACTGCTCTGCATCTGGCTGTAAGGCGCTACAGAGGGTAGGTCCTATTTCCAGGACCTATAAAATAGATGGTGTCAGAGGAAAGACCATAAAATTGTCAGAGACTCCAGTCACCCAAGTCATGGACTGTTTTCTCTGCTACCACACGGCAAGCGGTACCGGAGCGCCAAGTCTAGGACCAAAAGGCTCCTTAACAGCTTCTACCTGCAAGCCGTAGGACTGCTGAACAATTAATCAAATGGCCACCGGACTATTACCTTAACCCCCCCCCCATTTGTTTTGTACACTGCTGCTACTCGCTGTTTATTATCTATGCATAATCACTTCACCCTTACCTACTTGTACAAACTATCTCTAACCTGTATACCCGCCGCACGCTGACTTTGTACCGGTACCCCCTGTATATAGCCTCGGTATTGTTATGCTACTTTGTATTATTTTTTACTTTAGTTTATTTGGTAAATATTTTCTTAACTCTTCTTGAACTGCACTGTTGGTTTAAGGCTTGTAAGTAAGCATTTCACGGTAAGGTCTACACTTGTATTCGGCGCATGTGACAAAGATTGATTTGATTCTATAACCACTGATTATTATTTGACCCATCGAAAATCAAATCAAACACTTTATGATTGCGCAAGAAAATAGTTTTGATGGGATCATCCTCTTTTTAATAGAGGCCATCAGCTTTCTATAGGCTAGGCCTACTATATTTATTTAGCACCTTGCCTAATATTAAGCACATTGCTTCGCTTTACAACCAGAGTAGCCTACCTGGCTGGCATGAAAATGAACAGAGGGAAAACCTTTTGCTATTCAAGTACATATGGAAGACACGTCTTTTTAAACCCTGCCCCTGTTCCGACAGGTGCATGATAATGACCAAACTGGTTTCACACATATTATTTAGTATAGGAAAGACCAGATTAAATTGAGAATATTGCCTTAGAATATTATAAAGTACTTATCAAATTGTGAATGAGAGACTAATGAAGTGTGTGCAGCCTGCTCAAGAAAGAGAGTAGAGTGTTTCCCTTTCATGCAACTTTTTTCAAATCATAATTCGTCACATCATGCAGCCTTAGGCT
The DNA here is from genome assembly GCF_013265735.2 of Oncorhynchus mykiss. NCBI lineage: Eukaryota > Metazoa > Chordata > Actinopteri > Salmoniformes > Salmonidae > Oncorhynchus > Oncorhynchus mykiss. The sequence goes on along the minus strand of NC_048569.1, from coordinate 60,673,275 downwards.
ATATGTTTCGATTTCTGATACATTCTAACGTTTGTATCACAACTAAATAACTCTAAGCACATACTGTAGGAGGACAAAGAATAGAAAAATAGCCGCTCCCTCAAAATCATTTGTGGAAAAAGATCCTTTCAAGTTTATTCAGCTGTGTTCAATTGTATTATTCTTCCTATAAAATATAAAATAATGGCACGGAATTATAAGCAAAATTAACAAGTGTAGCCCACAGCCATATGGCATAGCCAGATCAGGACGACTCAGCATATGCTATTCTGTTCTTCTGAAATAGGCTACATTTTCTTCATTTCATAATGTTTCTTTAGACCTGCCTAAAATAAATAATGGATTGATTGTGATGGTGTAGACTATATTAAATGGATTTATTAGACGTTTTAAAATGTAGATGTTCCAGCGGTCTGCATCCAGTAGGCTATGCGTGGAAGGCGGAGATGGTAAACATGTTTAAGTTAATTAACTGTCAATTACCATGAGACCGGCAGTAATTTGAATAATAATCACCAGCTGACAAAAATCCCTATCTGTAAGGTCCCTCAGTCGAGCAATTCATTTCAAACACAGATTCAACCATAAAGACCAGGTAGGTTTTCCAATGCCTTGCAAAGAAGGGAACCTAGTGGTAGATGGGTAGAAATACAAAAAAGCAGATATGGAATATCCCTTTGAGCATGGTGAAGTTATTAATTACACTTTGGATGGTGTATCAATATACCCAGTCACTACAAAGATACAGGCGTCCTTCCTAACTCAGTTGCCGGAGAGGAAGGAAACCTCTCAGGGATTTCACCATGAGGCCAATGGTAACTTTAAAACAGTTACAGAATGTAATGGCTGTGCTAGGAGAACTGAGGATGGATCAACAACATTGTAGTTACTCCACAATACTAACCTAATTGACAGGATGAAAAGCAGGAAACTTGTAAAATAACAAATATTCCAAAACATGCACGTTCATAAGAGACAATATCTCTTTCATTATCACTGTATGCACAGGTTTACCCCCACTGTATTCACATCCTACTATACCTTTGTCTGTACATTATGCCTTGACTATATTCTACCGTGCCCAGAAATCTGCTCCTTTTACTCTCTGTTCTGAACGTACTAGGCGTCCAGTTCTGTTAGCCTTTAGCCGAACCTTTATCCTACTCCTCCTCTGTTGCTCCGGTGATGTAGAGGTTAATCCAGGCCCTGCAGTGTCTACCTCCACTCCCATCCCCCAGGCTCTCTCATTTGTTGACTTCTGCAACTGTAAAAGCCTTGGTTTCATGCATGTTAACATTAGAAGCCTCCTCCCTAAGTTTGTTTTATTCAACGCCCTAGCACACTCCACCAATCCGGATGTCCTAGCCATGTCTGAATCCTGGCTTAGGAAGACCACCAAAAACCTTGACATTTCCATTCCTAACTATAACATTTTCCGACAAGATAGAACTGCCAAAGGGGCCAGTGTTGCAATTTACTGCAAAGATTTTTTTTTTTAAATGAACCTTTCCAGAAACAAGTCTCTCACCGTTGACGTTTGCTATAGACCACCCTCTGCCCCCAGCTGTGCCCTCGACACCATATGTGATTTGATTGCCCCCCATCTATCTTCTGAGCTCGTGCTGCTAGGTGACCTAAACTGGGACATGCTCAACATCCCGGCCATCCTACAATCTAAGCTTGATGCCCTCAATCTCACACAATTGATCAATGAACCTACCAGATATAACCCCAAATCTGTAAACACGGGCATCCTCATAGATATCATCCTAACTAATTCACCCTCCAAATACACCTCCCTACACCTCCGTAATGGGTCTGCGAGCAAACGACCACCCCTCATCACTGTTAAACGCTCCCTAAAACACTTCGGCAAGCAGGCCTTTCTAATCGACCTGGCCGGGGTATCCTGGAACGACATTGACCTCATCCCGACAGTAGAGGATGCCTGGTTATTCTTTAAAAGTGCCTTCCTCACCATCTTAAATAGGCATGCCCCGTTCAAAAAATGTAGAACCAGGAATAGATATAGCCCTTGGTTCACTCCAGACCTGTCTGCCCTTGACCAGCACAAAAATATCCTGTGGCGTTCTGCATTAGCATCGAATAGCCCCCGTGATATGCAACTTTTCAGGGAAGTTAGGAACCAATATACACAGGCAGTTAGGAAAGCTAAGGCTAGCTTTTTTAAACAGAAATTTGCATCCTACAGTACAAACTCAAAAAAGTTCTGGGACACTGTAAAGTCCATGGAGAATAAGAGCACCTCATCCCAGCTACCCAATGCTCTGAGGCTAGGAAACACCGTTACAACCGACAAATCCACTATAATTGAGAATTTCAATAAGCATTTCTCTACGGCTGGCTATGCTTTCCACCTGGCTACCCCTACCCCGGTCAACTGCCCGGCACCCTCCCTCCAATGCCGGGCTAGACAATCTGGACCCTCTCTTTCTTAAATTATCTGCCGAAATTGTTGCAACCCCAATTACTAGCCTGTTCAACCTCTCTTTTGTATCGTCTGAGATTCCCAAAGATTGGAAAGCTGCCGCAGTCATCCCCCTCTTCAAAGGGAAAGACACTCTAGACCCAAACTGCTACAGACCTACAGTGCCTTGCGAAAGTATTCGGCCCCCTTGAACTTTGCGACCTTTTGCCACATTTCAGGCTTCAAACATAAAGATATAAAACTGTATTTTTTTTTTGAAGAATCAACAACAAGTGGGACACAATCATGAAGTGGAACGACATTTATTGGATATTTCAAACTTTTTTAACAAATCAAAAACTGAAAAATTGGGCGTGCAAAATTATTCAGCCCCTTTACTTTCAGTGCCGCAAACTCTCTCCAGAAGTTCAGTGAGGATCTCTGAATGATCCAATGTTGACCTAAATGACTAATGATGATAAATACAATCCACCTGTGTGTAATCAAGTCTCCGTATAAATGCACCTGCACTGTGATAGTCTCAGAGGTCCGTCAAAAGCGCAGAGAGCATCATGAAGAACAAGGAACACACCAGGCAGGTCCGAGATACTGTTGTGAAGAAGTTTAAAGCCGGATTTGGATACAAAAAGATTTCCCAAGCTTTAAACATCCCAAGGAGCACTGTGCAAGCGATAATATTGAAATGGAAGGAGTATCAGACCACTGCAAATCTACCAAGACCTGGCCGTCCCTCTAAACTTTCAGCTCATACAAGGAGAAGACTGATCAGAGATGCAGCCAAGAGGCCCATGATCACTCTGGATGAACTGCAGAGATCTACAGCTGAGGTGGGAGACTCTGTCCATAGGACAACAATCAGTCGTATATTGCACAAATCTGGCCTTTATGGAAGAGTGGCAAGAAGAAAGAAATTTCTTAAAGTGTCGTTTAAAGTTTGCCACAAGCCACCTGGGAGACACACCAAACATGTGGAAGAAGGTGCTCTGGTCAGATGAAACCAAAATTGAACTTTTTGGCAACAATGCAAAACGTTATGTTTGGCGTAAAAGCAACACAGCTCATCACCCTGAACACACTATCCCCACTGTCAAACATGGTGGTGGCAGCATCATGGTTTGGGCCTGCTTTTCTTCAGCAGGGACAGGGAAGATGGTTAAAATTGATGGGAAGATGGATGGAGCCAAATACAGGACCATTCTGGAAGAAAACCTGATGGAGACTGGGACGGAGATTTGTCTTCCAACAAGACAATGATCCAAAACATAAAGCAAAATCTACAATGGAATGGTTCAAAAATAAACATATCCAGGTGTTAGAATGGCCAAGTCAAAGTCCAGACCTGAATCCAATCGAGAATCTGTGGAAAGAACTGAAAACTGCTGTTCACAAATGCTCTCCATCCAACCTCACTGAGCTTGAGCTGTTTTGCAAGGAGGAATGGGAAAACATTTCAGTCTCTCGATGTGCAAAACTGATAGACATACCCCAAGCGACTTACAGTTGTAATCGCAGCAAAAGGTGGCGCTACAAAGTATTAACTTAATTTGAATATAATTTCAATAATTTTGCACGCCCAATTTTTCAGTTTTTGATTTGTTAAAAAAGTTTGAAATATCCAATAAATGTCGTTCCACTTCATGATTGTGTCCCACTTGTTGTTGATTCTTCACAAATACAGTTTTGTATCTTTATGTTTGAAGCCTGAAATGTGGCAAAAGGTCGCAAAGTTCAAGGGGGCCGAATACTTTCGCAAGGCACTGTATATCTATCCTACCCTGCATCTCTAAGGTCTTCGAAAGCCAAGTTAATAAACAGATTACCGACCCTTTTGAATCACATCGTACCTTCTCCGGCATGCAATCTGGTTTCCGAGCTGGTCATGGGTGCACCTCAGCCACGCTCAAGGTCCTTAACGATATCATAACCGCCATCGATAAGAGGCATTACTGTGCAGCTGTATTCATTGACCTGGCCAAGGCTTTCGACTCTGTCAATCACCACATTCTTATTGGCAGACTCAACAGCCCTGGTTTCTCAAATGATTGCCTCGCCTGGTTCACCAACGACTTCTCTGATAGAGCTCAGTGTGTCAAATCGGAAGGCCTGTTGTCCGGACCTCTGGCAGTCTCTATGGGGGTGCCACAGGGTTCAATTCTCGGGCCGACTCTCTTCTCTGTATACATCAATGATGTCGCTCTTGCTGCTGGTGATTCTCTAATCCACCTCTATGCAGACGACACCATTCTGTATACTTCTGGCCCTTCTTTGGACACTGTGTTAACTAACCTCCAGACGAGCTTCAATGCCATACAACTCTCCTTCCGTGGCCTCCAACTGCTCTTAAACGCAAATAAAACTAAATGCATGCTATTCAACCGATCATTTCCCATACCTGCCCGCCAATCCAGCATCACTACTCTGGACGGCTCTGACTTAGAATACGTGTTTAACTACAAATACCTAGGTGTCTGGCTAGACTGTAAACTCTCCTTCCAGACTCACATTAAGCATCTCCAATCAAAAATTACATCTAGAATCGGCTTCCTATTTTGCAACAAAGCTTCCTTCACTCATGCTGCCAAACATACCCTCGTAAAACTGACCATCCTACCGATCCTTGACTTCGGCGATGTCATCTATAAAATAGCCTCCAACACTCTACTCAGCAAACTGGATGTAGTCTATTACAGTGTCATCCGTTTTGTCACCAAAGCCCCATATACTACCCACCACTGTGACCTGTACACTCTTGTTGGCTGGCCCTCGCTTCATACTCGTTGCCAAACCCACTGGCTACAGGTTATTTACAAGTCTCTTCTAGGTAAAGCCCCGCCCTATCTCAGCTCGCTGGTCACCATAGCAGCACCCACTCGTAGAACACGCTCCAGCAGGTATATCTCACTGGTCAACCCCAAAGCCAATTCCTACTTTGGTCGCCTTTCCTTCCAGTTCTCTGCTGCCACTGACTGGAACGAACTGCAAAAATCACTGAAGCTGGAGATTCCCATCTCCCTCACTAGCTTTAAGAACCATCTGTCAGATCAGCTCACAGATCACTGCACCTGTTCATAGCCCATCTGTATACAGCCTATCTATCGACCTCATTCCCATACTGTATTTATTTATTTAGCTCCTTTTGCACCACAGTATCTCTACTTGCACATCCATCTTTTGCACATCTACCATTCCAGTGTTTAATTGCCATATTGTAATTACTTCGCCACCATGGCCTATTTATTGCCTTAACTCCCTTATTTGACCTTATTTGCACTAAAAATTACACTGTGTTATTGACTGTATGTTTTGTTCTTTCCATGTGTAACTCTGTGTTGTTGTATGTGTCGAACTGCTATGCTTTATCTTGGCCAGGTCGCAGTTGCAAATGAGAACTTGTTCTCAACTAGCCTACCTGGTTAAATAAAGGTGAAATAAATAAAATAAAAAATAAGCGAATACTGGAACAATATTTCTAACATAGAACATGGGGAATGGTCAGAGGCAATCTATAGAACACTGTCATTTTGTTTGTTATTTTGTGATGTCATTAAAACGTTATGAAGGAAATACTGTAACTTGGAAAGTATACCCACTACATGTACGAACTTTCCACACTATGCATTGTGCAAGTAGTATGAAAAATTGTCAACGTATTTTTGGTAAGAGAGGGATGTGATTTGAGAAGCTATAAGAGATAATGGTTTTACATAAACTTTGCACAGTGACAAGTCACGCCCCGAGTGAGGTCAGAGACTGAATGCTCCTTTTGAACAAACTGTATAAATGATAAGAGAAATTAACCTACTAGACCAGAAAAGCGTCAAGCTGTAGCTACACATTTAAACTGGTTTGAACTGTGAATCTCAACACAAGGTAGAGACGATAAACTCACCTCCCGAACAATCACTGGTACGGCTGATTAGCTGTCCTAAATAAAGTATCTTCGAAAGCGAATTTGGGTAGGACCATTCTGTTACTCTGCTCAAACCATCGATACGGTTGGCTAGCCTATCTACAAAGAGGCATCTTCAAGAGCTAATGTAAGGAAAATCAACTCTGTAGTTCTGTTTAGGACTACACGACAAGTCACCAGATACCAGACAACTACAGAGAAGAACAACGGTAGAAGACTTGTTGGAACCGTTTTGGACAATCGGAGCCTTACAAGCGTGCCGTGAAAAGGCACAACTCACTTTCCAAGGCGACCCTGTCCACGAGAGAGATCCGGCGAACCAAGGCATTTCACGTAAATACATTCATGATTTCTTACTCAAAGCGGGCGTCGGTTCGTGTGCAAAGTATATGGTTACTGTAAGTGAGAGTAGTTTCTGTAAGTACCAATGTTAAGTGTCTCTGCCCCCTCTCTCCCCATCTCTTTTGTAAGAAGCAGCCACGTTATTGTCATTCCGCTAGGGACCTGTTTTAACGTATTAAGTGTGTATTTTTATCCTGTGTTATCATTTAATTAGCTAGTAAATAAATAATTATACCAATTTGTGTAGTACTGAATCATAAGACTCAGGTTTTTGCAAATGCAAGGAGGTTACAACTGTTCAGAATGATGATATGATACAAGGTTATGATTAATAAGTTGACGGTTTATAGATGTGATAGGTTTTTAAACCTTTTGAGTTTAATTTGGGAGAAGGTAACTTTTAAAAAATGTATTATTAAATTTTACCACCTTTTTCTCCCCAATTGAATTGTTTAGTAGCTACTATATTGTCTCATCGCTACAACTCCCGTACGGGCTCGGGAGAGACGAAGGTTGAAAGTCATGCGTCCTCCGATACACAACCCAACCAAGCCGCACTGCTTCTTAACACAGCGCCATCCAACCCGGAAGCCAGCCGCACCAATGTGTCGAAGGAAACACCGTGCACCTGGCAACCTTGGTTAGCGCGCACTGCGCCCGGCCCGCCACAGGAGTCACTGGTGCGCGATGAGACAAGGATTTCCCTACCGGCCAAACCCTCCCTAACCCGGACAACGCTAGGCCAATTGTGCGTCGCCCCACGGACCTCCCGGTCGCGGCCGGTTACGACAGAGCCTGGGCGCGAACCCAGAGTCTCTGGTGGCACAGCTGGCGCTGCAGTACAGCGCCCAGATGGTAACTCTTTAAAGAACTGCTCTTGTGGTGCCCCAGATCTGAATTACTTAATTGTTACATGATTAATTTAATTGGGTAACAATTCAACATATATTTAGGTAATTAGAGAAATTAGATAAACCGTCTTCCGATTAAGGTTAAAGTCAAGTCACGACAACATTGTGTAATTTGTTGACAGTCCCTAACTAGCGCTGAAGATATCCAAAGTGAAAGCCAGGTCGCACAAGTTAAGCTGCCCCAGTAACCACTTGACCATTTTGAATTGCTTAACTAAAGAGACAACAGACAAGACACAGAGGCAGCAACAGAAGAGTAGATGATGGAGAGCGACACCAGACAAGACAGAGAGATAACCTACTCTTTTGTTGCTATGATGGAGAGAGACACCAGAAGAACAGTACAGGCTATAACAGAAGAGGATAGGCAAAGGAGACAGTAACACAAACAAACCTGAGACAGCAACAGACAAGTCACAGAGAAAGGGACAGAAGAGATGGAGAGATAAGAGGTGGGCTGAGCACACAGTAGACTATATCACTTCAAGCTGCTTTATAGATTCTAATTACTTTTATTTATTTGCAGAAATTATTACAAGTGACATGATTTACAAATAATTTTCAGGCGAGGAGAAAAAGCCTGGGAAATTACTATTAAAACAATTGTTTACTTTGACACTTTTTACAACCAGGACGAGAGAGGAGTGAAGACAAGAGACAGCAACATAGAAGAATAAGAGACAGCATCACAGAAGAATAAGAGACAGCTACAGAAGAGGGCAGACGAGAGACAGCAACAGACAACACAGAGAAAGCGATGGAGAGAGGCAGAGGAGGGGTGAGCACACAGAAAACTATCACTTACAGCTGCTCTGTGGATTCTAATTACTGCACAGTGTGTGTGTAAAAGAGAGGGTGTTTGGGTACTGTGGGGTATTATTTCACCAGTTTGGCTCATTGGACAGGTCAGAGTCTATGTTTTGAAGTTTTTGAGTGGTATGAAGGTTTTTGGCAATACACTGTATTGTGTGTTCCAGAGTAGAGGGAAGAGAATGTTCCAGGTAGAGAGACCCACAGTAGTACTGGCAGTGTCTGCTGTGGCAGGTGGGAAGGTGCAAGTTACTTGAAAAATATCTAATATCTAATCTCTCCAATGTTCATCTCAAAGTGCATCAAATTAATGCATTTGGCTGTTGAATTTCCTTATTTTTTTGTCTTATTTTTAGCCCAAAGTCCCCTACTGGCTTTGGGCTAAGCCCCAAATGTCTTCAAATCCTAGAAACTCCTGTGGACCAGAGGAGACCTACTGAACCTCAACAAACTCTAATGAGAAGACACATTCCTAACCTGGTCCAATCCTATCAGTCCTAAATTGAACTCTGTAGGATTAAGACAGGATGAATTTGGGAACAGAACATTATGCTATGCTATGGAAAGTTATAAGGCTCATACCTACCAGAGCAAAGCTGATTGGTGAGTGTTCTAACATGAATCCCTTATTGTCAGAATGAAAGACATTGGAGAGTAACGGATCTCAGATATGTTCACGGTTCAGACTGAACTTGTGACCCATGGAGGGTGCGGGAATGGATAATGTTGACCTGGTTTGGCTGGGGAGGAGAGGGAAGAGATCCATGGAGGTCCTGACATTGTTGATGTACCAGAGGAAGTGCAGGCTTGTGCCTGACAGGTATTCTAAATGAAAAGGTCACATCGTGATGAATGGAGGTCACATGTCTGCGTGCCAAGCGAGTGTGTGAAATCCCAGGTTTCACACGAATAGCAACGACTTCCAGCCAACTCTGCGGCTTAATGGTTTAACTTGTCATGGTTTTTTTCAGCTTCATTTAGGGGAGTCATGTCCCAAAATGATAAGCCTATTAGTATGTAAAGAGATTCGGAGAAGGTCAATGCAAGGACAGTATGTCCTTTTTTTCCCCTCTTTAAATGCCCATTCAAACCTTGACATGGTTAGGATGGCATAGCCTTCAAATGAATGGCACTTTCAGTCCGTCATCATGATTCACGTCACGCTTACAGCAACGTGAGAGACTCCAAAGAAGAAGAGACACAAAATTCCAGTAAATGCAAATGCAGACAGAGCCAATACATGAATACACATTTTAAGACCACCTTAGAAAAATAATATTAATTAAAGGCTGTTGAGTGCATATTCTTACTAGTAGTCTAAGCTGCTCCCCAGTGTTTAAGCTAATATGGTATGGAGCATAGGGGCAGATTTCAACAGGCTTTTCAGATAACACAGGGAGTCTGAGATGGGCTCCATCTCTACACTGATTCAAGTATCAATCTAAAACTCCAGGGATAATTTAGCAAATGCTGCTTCATAATCCTGTCTTACATATCAAGCGAATACAGGAGACAGGCTTTTAAGCCATGGTTACACTTTGCATTAACGTGTGGTTGTCGTCATCTGATCAAGATTATCTGATCACTATCTGATCGAGATTTTTTGCGTCTACACGTGGTATTAAAATGTGTCTCTAGCTGCCCACTGCGTCCGTATTGTGACCAGATCTCCTGGTCCCTCCCTCCCTACACAAGCTGTACAAATCGACAGAAAACAGTGAATAGTTTAATACTCTCATCATTACAGCCTACTTTTGTTATCCAACGATTCAAGACTTGGCATAATAGGCTACTGTCCTGATAACCTTGACCTGTCCACAGCCGTACACATAAATATTTGGAGAATCTCTCCCATCCCCAAAAAAGTCACCTCACAAATGATCAGAGTATGTGTGTGCAAAATACAATTAACACACAGTATAAATAAAAATGACACTTGAGCCCTGAAGTACACAGTAAAACAGAGCAGGGCATCTCCGAATGGCATAACACATTTTTTCAAACAGGTCTGGACAGGTTTGATCTTTACGCCTGGATGTTTACGTACGTTGTCTTTTTAATCATGTTCATATTTTACATTTGCTGTTTGTTTTGGTTGTGTTTCAGATACTTTTGTGCCCAATATAAATGAATGGTAAATAATGTATCACTTTTATTGTAAATAAGAATAGAATATGTTACACTTCTACATTAATGTGGAGGCTACTTTGATTACAGATAGTCCTGAATTAATCGTGAATAATAATGAATGAGAAAGTTAGACACACATATCATACCCCCAGACATGCTAACCTCTCACCATTACAATAACAGGGGGAGGTTAGCATTTTTGGGTGAGAATGATATTTGTGTGTCTACTGGCACTTCGTTTGTAATGAAGACCATGATCTTAATTCTAGAGTAATTGTAGAGGTATCGTTGTCCATAATTATACCTCAACTGGCCAGTGTGATTTTTTTGGAGAGGGCAGGACAACAGTGACATTGGCCAAATGTATATGCTTTTGTTGCCAGGATCATTTACACTTCAAGGCTATTCGTACAAGATACGTCTTCGACTACCTCCGGAGGAGGTCAGGAATATCTCATCACAATCAGGTCACTATGCGTCTTTTGATTGTCTACACCTGTCCACAAATGTTGGCACAATCAGAATGTGGACAAGATCAGGACTACTGACGCATGTTGGAACCAGGTATAAACAGGGTTTTAGAGAGGCTGTTGGAGAGGACTTATAGACTAGTTGTAAGCTAGACCAGACCCTTCTACCGTATTTACAGTAACACATAACCATAGCCAACAGATACTGTAGAGACGTGAAATTAAATCTACAATAATGATTAATCACTCAAATTAAATATATTCATTGTAGATTCAGGACCACGTTTGTAATGTGTGAGGGCATATACTCATGTCAAAAGATTTCAATAAGCACATCTTAGAAAGTGAGTGAACTCACAGGAATTCTTGAGGAAGTTACAGTATACATAAACTCAAAGAAATGCCCTCATAAATCAATCTGTATTCAAATCTTAATCCAACTTTTTTGCATTGTATTATTTTGCCAGTGAGCGAATACAAACGTATGATACTTTGCTCTGTTTGATATTCCAAATAGCATGCCTGTCTCAAAGGGGTTAAAGTACAGCAGCTCTGGACTTTAAGTACAGCAGCTCTGACTCCTGAAGGTCCTGTCCATATTTAATGTCTAATGTCTCCTGCTATTGCTGTTTCTCCATTGCCTGATGCCACCTCTGTGCCTGGCAGGTAGAGGTCAATGTGACGGCACATTATTAATAGAATCAACTGTCGGTCTCTCTGTAAAATGGAAAGATATAGTACCATGATGTGCTACTGTCTTGTCACTGTCAGTAAGACACCTCCAGAAATATACTATTCAGGATGGGATGGGGGTGGGGGGGGGGGGGGGGGGGGGGGGGGGGCTGTACTGCATTTCCCCACACTGATATTAAAGCTTTTTTAACATTTGATGACTTGAGAAGACCATACTCCGGTCTGACCTCTTTGGGCAGCCTGGTAGCTTATGTAAGTGAGTTTGTTAAGAGTTCTGTCCTTTGGTGGCCCTGTCAAGTATACTGTGATGGGAAGTGAGAGTTACAAACCTTCCCGTGGAAGCTAGGTTGGTGAGTGCTTCTTCTACACGCCATTATGTCAGAGCTGGATGCTTTTAACTTGTCCTGATATTACAGTTATTCCTCGAGAGTCACCATGCCCACACTTAAAGTGACACGTCACCATTTTTAAAAATGATTGATTCATATTTTTCTTACATTGGAATCCATCTAAATCTAACACAAATTAGCTTACAATCACATAATCTACTCTCACTGGGACATGAAGGCAATGCCTGTCCGGGGTATCCGCCCACTCAGTTCACTCTTATCTGCCTGTGTTTGATGCTCTGCAACTAGTGTTGGATTTATAGCCGGGGCCCATTGAGGAAGAGGAATTGATCTCCTGGAGGTAAGAGTGATGCCTCTTACCAGGTCGATGTTAACCATATATGGGCTTCTGGCGAGGAAGAGGGTTCAGTAGATATAAAAGGCTATTTTCATTGAGCTGAGCTTGCTGATCCTCTGCCACCCCATTTTACCAACCTGGGAAGTAGAGTGGAGTACGTCAAACGTTTACTGTAAATGTGCTAACTCATTTAACACATTCACCTACATGACCTGATAGGCTATGGAATAGCATTTGGTTGACTCAGCGGAAGAAACTACTATAAAAGAAGTGACCAGATGCTGATCGAATGGAAAATATGCATTCTGTGTTTCGCTGAATCGGTGCATTTCATTTGAATCCTTGTAGAGGAGATCAAGCCAAGGAAAACAAATCAATATAGAATGGAAAACGCACATCAGCCCCTTTTCCTGCAAACTCATTAGAATAGGAAGCAGGAGTCAAATGACTATAGCCCTGGCTGTCACTTACACTGTGTATTGATGTGTTCAATAAAAAGTGAGAAAACTGAAGTCAGCAAGCTCCAGGCAACAAATACTTATATTTTGACTTAATATGCAATATTGATATATTTGACACTATGAATCAGTAATATTGATTTACACTGTATGTTGAAGGTTTGTTACCTTGCTGGTCCATTTTGACAAAGACTATCAATACCAGCACCAATTCAAATTCTTAAACAAGATAATACAAACCTTAACTACATTTTTATCAAATATACATTTTGGGGCTAGATGGTTGGAATCGAAAAAGTCAATATATATATATATATATATATATATATATATATATATATATTTGGCTCAGTGTTCCAAACAGGCCATTATTAGTATTTTTACTTCCTGCACCTCCTATTGAATATTAGCTCAAAACAATTGAGGAGTTCCTGTACCTACAGCAAATATAAAGGCTATCGGCACCTACAGTGGGGAGAACAAGTATTTGATACACTGACGATTTTGCAGGTTTCCTACTTACAAAGCATGTAGAGGTCTGTAATTTTAATCATAGGTACACTTCAACTGTGAGAGACGGAATCTAAAACAAAAATCCAGAAAATCACATTGTATTATTTTTAAGTAATTAATTAGCATTTTATTGCATGACATAAGTATTTGATACATCAGAAAAGCAGAACTTAATATTTGGTACAGAAACCTTTGTTTGCAATTACAGAGATCATACGTTTCCTGTAGTTCTTGACCAGGTTTGCACACACTGCAGCAGGGATTTTGGCCCACTCCTCCATACAGACCTTCTCCAGATCCTTCAGGTTTCGGGGCTGTCACTGGGCAATACGGACTTTCAGCTCCCTCCAAAGATTTTCTATTGGGTTCAGGTCTGGAGACTGGCTAGGCCACTCCAGGACCTCGAGATGCTTCTTACGGAGCCACTCCTTAGTTGCCCTGGCTGTGTGTTTCGGGTCATTGTCAAGCTGGAAGACCCAGCCACGACCCATCTTCAATGCTCTTACTGAGGGAAGGAGGTTGTTGGCCAAGATCTCGCAATACATGGCCCCATCCATCCTCCCCTCAATAAGGTGCAGTCGTCCTGTCCCCTTTGCAGAAAAGCATCCCAAAAGAATGATGTTTCCACCTCCATGCTTCACGGTTGGGATGGTGTTCTTGGGGTTGTACTCATCCTTCTTCTTCCTCCAAACTCGGCGAGTGGAGTTTAGACCAAAAAGCTCTATTTTTGTCTCATCAGACCACATGACCTTCTCCCATTCCTCCTCTGGATCATCCAGATGGTCATTGGCAAACTTCAGACGGGCCTGGACATGCGCTACAGGATTTTAATCCATGGCGGCCTAGTGTGTTACTAATGGTTTTCTTTGAGACTGTGGTCCCAGCTCTCTTCAGGTCATTGACCAGGTCCTGCCGTGTAGTTCTGGGCTGATCCCTCACCTTCCTCATGATCATTGATGCCCCACGAGGTGAGATCTTGCATGGAGCCCCAGACTGAGGTTGATTGACCGTCATCTTGAACTTCTTCCATTGGCTAATAATTGCGCCAACAGTTGTTGCCTTCTCACCAAGCTGCTTGCCTATTGTCCTGTAGCCCATCCTAGCCTTGTGCAGGTCTACAATGTCCTTACACAGCTGTCTGGTCTTGGCCATTGTGGAGAGGTTGGAGTCTGTTTGATTGAGTGTGTGGACAGGTGTCTTTTATACAGGTAATGAGTGGAGAACAGGAGGGCTTCTTAAAGACAAACTAACAGGTCTGTGAGAGCCGGAATTCTTACTGGTTGGTAGGTGATCAAATACTTATGTCATGCAATAAAATGCAAATTAATTACTTAAAAAGCATACAATGTGATTTTCTGGATTTTTGTTTTAGATTCCGTGAAGTGTACCTATGATAGAAATTACAGACCTCTACATGCTTTGTAAGTAGGAAAACCTGCAAAATCGGCAGTGTATCAAATACTTATTCCCACTGTATTTCAGTCCAAGTCAAGCACTGGCCTAAACATGCATACATCATCAGATGGAATTAATAGCAAGCAGTAGGGAGGGGGTAGAAAAACGAAAGGGATATATGTTGACAATAATAAATATTAATACATTTTCTTTGGAAGATGCCTTTCAGGACACTTAATATGCTACATAAAATCTAATCCTGTACATAAAATACATTTAAGTTAGGCTTATGAATTTAATTTGATTTATGCTTGGTTACTTAACAGAAAAAACTAAAACAAATTGTAAAAAAAATAACATTCAGCTTTTCAAATGGAAAAATAATGGTAGGGTTCTGTCACATGTCACTTTGCACTGATACCATGTGCAGTAGCTATCGCTATGTAGGCTAGGCTACACTGTGTAGGCTACTCACCGTCAATCCGTTTCAGTACATTCAGAGACAATGATCAGCACTAAGATGCTGTTTTTAGAAGTCATGAAACACGCTCCACTTCGACTCACTTCGACTCCCCCCTTCCACTGAGACATGACCATCAGTCCAGTGAAATAAAAAAACAAGTTATTTACATGTATTTTTAAAATGTAACTAGGCAAGTCAGTTAAGAACAAATTCTTATTTACAATGACGGCCTACCCCGGCCAAACCCTAACCTGGATGATGCTGGGCCAATTGTGCGCCGCCCTATGGGGCTCTCAATCACAGGCCGGTTGTGATACAGCCTGGAATCAAACGAGGGTCTGTAATGACACCTCTGAGATGCAGTGCCTTAGACCGCTGCGCCACTTGGGAGCCCCACTTATTTAAATGTATGCTCTGATGTGCCTCACAAGTAGTAGGCTATAACAACTGGCCTATTACCAGTGTTATCATATAGCCTAGCTACAACAACTGACCTATTACCAGTGTTATCATATAGCCTAGCTTGAGAGTCAAGTTTTTAAATATAAGGGTCTCTACATTATTTATAATATGGGGTAGGCCAACATAGAGAAAATTGAACCTCTCTTATTATATATGAAAATAAGCAAATTCATGAATCAATATTGATTTCCAGTCAATGTAAACAGCCTATCATTTCTAGGAATTGAATTGGAAATAGATCTTTGCCCCGTGCTTCTCTGCCCATGCACTATAGTTAGGCCCTATAAGCTAATGATCATTTAACTGATATCACAAAATCCATTGTAGATCCACTTGATCACCCACGCCCAGCAGAGAATTGCACTCGACTTGCTCTTTGACTCATAAAGTGATCTTGACTAAGAAAAGGTTCTAGTCTATACAAGCTATGGCTGCCTGTTGTGATTATTACTGTGACATCAGGGCATTATGTCCTAGTCTCACAGTCTATTAATTATATACCTATGGTTTATTATGTGTAGGTCTATGTGAGTTAGTCGCACGTTAAAATGCAAGAGTCATGGATTTACGTAGGCCTACAAAACTATTTAGTCTGTAAAGCGAAATCGCGTTAGAGGGTTTGTTGTGTGCGATCGATTACAGTCGGGTATAGGGTAGACTATGCTTTTATGATCATTTCTTGATGATTTCAGTGCCCAAATTTGGGCCCATTTTTGCTGGCCGTGCCATTAACGGATTTCTGCCTACGTCACTGCTACACATACATGCATGGCCTAACAGCCCATTCATTGCATTCCAGTACATTGTAAATTAAGTTGTGGCGAGGGTCGATAGTGGCCAGTGGTTGATGACGACGTGGAACACAGTAGGGCCAGGACAATACCAGTATTGCGAAATGGATTCAACTTCTTCAGGAAAAAAGCCTTCATGTTGGAAACAAACATCATTATATTGTCATCCAGAGTTATATGTGGTTATTTTTCCAAGCTATAGCACGCAATATTTTACATAGAGAAGGTTTTTAAAGGACCAAAGAGTTTGGTCTGCTTCGTGTTTTCATTTTTGCCATGGAAAAGATATTGTGATGCTGGTATCCTCACAGCGATCAGTCACCCTGAGCCCTGAACAGCAGAGCCCTAACCATCTGTGGGGTCTGTATGGGTCACAACTATCAGACAAACACGCTGTTGCCTTTGGTTACACTGAGCATGATAGAGGAGGCTAAGTCAGGTCCGAGGTCAACACAGTTAACAAGGGGGCTGATGGAGTGGCTCATTTTTTACCTGACCAGCTCAAAGAAGAATCAAATGACATGGTTTGGAACCTGTCCTTCCTGTCTTAACATCCTAATTGGGAGGTTGAACTTCCCAAAACCAGTTAGCTCAGGGAGAATATGTGCAATGTTGAAACAAAAAATCCATTGGGAGACCACCCACTGGGCACACACTGGTTGAATCAATGTTATTTCCACGTCATTTTAATGAAATTACGTTGAACCGACATTGAATTGATTTCTGCGCCCAGTGGACAATTTTGCTATGAACTTATTATCATAATTGGTAGCCTGTCTTTGAATAGACGGTGAGAGTGGTTGAGGTAGCCTAGTGGTTAGAGCGTTGGACTAGTAACTGGAAGGTTGCAAGTTCAAACCCCCGAGCTGACAAGGTACAAATCTGTCGTTCTGAACAGGCAGTTAACCCACTGTTCCTAGGCCGTCATTGAAAATAAGAATTTGTTCTTAACTGACTTGCCAAGTTAAATAAAGGTAAAAAAAAAACTATGCAGGCACTTACATAAATGTACATTACCTCACTTGGGAACAATTTAGAATCACACACATGTCGTTGTTTGCTTATGTTACATTTTAGTGGGTGAGTTGTATATATCAATGAACATGACATTCTTTCTTCTTAAATCCTGAAACCCGTTGGCTAATTGGACTGAGCACATTTACCTTCCCCGCGAGCATCATTTTATCTGCGCTTAAAACTCCCTACCATGTTTATTTGACAGAAAATTACGAGGCCGCTTGTTAGAGATAGTCCAAACATTTGTAATCCAGAGGTTTCTTCTCTGACAGGTAGGCCTCTAACCCTAACCTCCTCTGTCTACCCCCAATCAGGACCACCAGATTTTCTGAGTATGTATGGTTTCCACCAGCTCCTCCCAGTTTCCTAGTCAGTTGTGTTTTTGTTCAGGTTGTGTATATTTTGACAGAGACGCTAATGGAGAAGAGGATTATAGTCCGCTCTTTCCACCCACCACCTCTGTCAGAGACCCTCATCGGCCCAACACACAGGACAGGTCACAGGTCAGATTACTGTGGCTAAATAACCTGAGGAATACAGTGGTCAAACACACTCTGTAAACCACGTGTCAGGGATTCTTAAAAGTAGCACAGTTAATACCCATTACCCCATGTCATTTACCTTTCCGATCAACAACTGAACATCATGTTAATTTTATACAGAGCAGGGCAACGGGGTATTTGTTGGCCGCTGATGTGGTCTGATTTGAACCAGAGCGTTTACAGATGATTAACTATGCCAATGTTTATGAAGTCTCTGAGTTTTCTTTGAATTACCCCTCAACCGGCAACATTCCCTTGTAGCATATACAAACTCTCACAAGTTTCCCCAAAAATGAGTTGCATGACTCACATTTTCTTTTCCCTGACTTGTTTTTTTACTCTCAATCATTTACGTGGATTTCATTTCTCCCGAGGGATTAATTTGGACAAGCATTGATATTATAATAAAAATGATAATAAAATGATCACATATAAAATGATCATAGTTTTGATAATCAATATAAACATAGTAATAATATTATTTACCTAATTGGCTGACAAAGTTGTGGTATTGAGTTGACTGTCACCAGTTACACATAGTCCTTTTCACTCACATCCACTAGACCAAGAAAGATCTGAGAGTCAGCAGACCTCCCCTCAGTGATATTCAAGCTGCATGGGGAAAATATGTAAAACAGAAAAGACAAAAGTCAGTCAAATGTTCAAGGGCAAAATTTCCCAACCATTGACCCAGAAAAGAGAGTCTCTAAGAGACTGTAATATGACAGAGAGGACCCAAATGGAACACTGTTTGTTTTGGACCACCTCTGCCAACAAACTTATCCTTTAGAATAAAGGTGCATAATGTTAATTAAACATTGCTTAAAACAATAGTTTCTGGTTGGAAATGCAGCTGTGTTGCATTTGGCCAATAACAAATCAACATTGGCTCATGAAGAGTATTTGGTGGAATCAAGGACACATCTTTATCTCTTTGTTTGACTGGCCCAATAATAAGTCCCAGTTTCCCTTAAAAGGAGTAGATAAGATGAGATTTTAGGAGACATAACCTAAGTATGTGAAAGAGGTTCAGGGGGTACTATTTTTAACCAGCTTTAACAAGCCTGAAAAACAAGAATGAATATCAAGTTAGTGAGAATGTAGGCTTAATAATAACAGCTATTCCTGATTATTCTGCAGTGAGGTATAAGGAGCTGTGTCACAACACACAATGGACAGTCAGCTAATAGTCCTCCAAACTAACAGTCCCACCACTGAATAATTTACCGAATGCTGAGCCCAGGGAATCGAATACACTCTGTTAAACAAACTTCTCAAGTTTGGCCGGTTGGAATCCACTCACACACCAGTGGCGGTCGATGCCGTTTAAGATGAGGGAGGACCAAGCCAAACCTTCATATCATAACCACTAACTGCTACACACAGCCTACATCAGTGTCACCATATTAGCTAAAGTCATAGTCAACATAGCTACTAGAACTAATGTGTTAGTAAACCCACTGCAATCATGCAGTACAGTGCACAGTCAGTAAGCGGTTTAGAAGTTACACCGGTGGGCCCCGGTGGCAATAAATTAATCAAATCAAAAGCTTACCTTGACTTGAAAGAGTTCTAGTGTTGGATAGCCAGCTAGCTAACATAGCATCCCTGTCTGTTTGAGCCGGTTGTTTGAACTGCATTCACTAGCTAAGTGAAAATGAAAAAAATACAACTAAATCTCTCTCTTACTCTTGCTTCTCCATAATGTTTAAATAAATACATTAGTTTAAAACTGTTCAACTATTGTTTTTCTTTTTGAGTCAGCTATTCACCACATTTTATGCAATGCAGTGTTATGCTTTCAGTACTAGATTATCTGATCCTTTGATTGGGTGGACAACATGTCAGTTCATGCTGCAAGAGCCCTGATAGGTTGGAGGACGTCCTCTGGAAGTTACTGTGTCATAATTACTGTGTAAGTCTATGGAAGGGGGTGAAAACATGAGCCTCCTAGATTTTGTATTGAAGTCAATGTACCCAGAGGAGGACTGAAACTAGCTGTTCTCCAGCTACAGCATTGTGCTACCCTACAGAGGGCTGTTGAGGCTACTGTAGACCTTCATTGCAAAAGTGTGTTTTAATCAATCATTTGGTGACGTGAATATGTTTTGTATAGTTTTATCTAAAAATAACTAACTTTAATGTTTCACTATTTACATTATGAAATTCATTGAGGATAGTCCTCCCCTTCCTCCTCTGAGGAGCCTCCACTGATACACACTCACACACACCTAGGGTAGCTAAACACACACACCTAAGGTAACTAAACACACACACTCACCTACAGAAGCTAAACACACCTAGACTCTCAGACCATGAGAAACAAGATTCTCTGTTCTGATGAAACCAAGATTGAACCATTGGCCTGAATGCGAGTGAACAAAGAGCAGCCCTTCAAAAATCAGTTTGAAGTTCCAGAGGTGGATCCAAACTGTTGTTATATCTACTTGTGTGCTTAGTCCCCTCCTGTGTGCTGTGTGCTTAGTCCCCTCCTGTGTGCTTAGTCCCCTGCTGTATGCTGTGTGCTTAGTTCCCTCCTGTGTGCTGTGTGCTTAGTCCCCTGCTGTGTGCTGTGTGCTTAGTCCCCTCCTGTGTGCTTAGTCCCCTCCTGTGTGCTGTGTGCTTAGTCCCCTCCTGTTCTCCCTGTTCATGCACGACTCAAACACCATCATCAAATTTGCTGACGACACGACGGTGGTAGACCTGATCACCGACAACGATAAGACAGCCTACAGGGAGGAGGTCAGAGATCAGAGACCACATTGTGTGGTGCCAGGACAACAACCTCTCCCTCAACGTCAGTAAGACCAAGGCGCTGATCATGGACTATAGGAGAAAGAGAGAAGAGCACACCCCCATCCACGACAGAGCTGTAGTAGAGCGGGTCGAGAGCTTCAAGTTCCTTGGCGTTCACATCACTTAGGACTTTACGTGGTCAACAGGCCGAGCTCCCTGCCATCCAGGACCTCTATATCAGTCGGTGTCAGCGAAAGGCCCAAAAAATGTACTGTTCTTTCAGAAAGTATTCACAACCCTTGACTTTCTTACACATTTTGTTTTGTTACAGCTTGATATTAAATGGATTAAATTGAGATTTTAAGACACTGACCTACACACAATACCCCATAATGTCAAAGTGGAATTATTTATTTTTTTTTATTACAAATTCTAAAAAAATTAAAAGCTGAAATGTCTTGAGTCAACCACTTTGTTATGGCAAGCCTAAATAAGTTCAGGAGTAAAAATTTGCTTACCAAGTCACAAGTTGTATGGACTGCAATAATAATGTTTAACATGATTTTTGAATGACTACCTCATCTCTGTACCCCACACATACAATTATCTGTAAGGTCTCTTAGCTGAGCAGTGAATTTCAAACACAGATTCAACCACAAAGCCCAGGGATGCCTTTCCAATCACTTTGATCATGGTGAAGGTATTAATTACACTTTGGATGGTGTATCAATACACACAGTCAATACATACAGACGACCTTCCTAACTCAGTTGCCGTAGATGAAGGAAACTGCTCAGGCATATCACTATGAAGCCAATGGTGACTTTAAAACAGTTACAGAGATTAATGGCTGTAATAGAACACTGAGGACGGATCAACAACATCGCAGTCACTCCATAATACTAACCTAATTGACAGAGTGAAAATAAGGAAGCTTGTACAGAATACAAATTTTGCTAAACATACATCCTGTTTGCAACAAGGCACTAAAGTAATACTGCAAAGGAACAATCGGAAACATTGCATCTAGTATTACAATGTTCAGGTCTTACCAGAACTAATGCACATTTACTTTAGTTATACACTGTTACTTCCAGCGTAAAGAACCACAAGTAAAAAAAATACAAAATATAAAAAAAACACGAGGGAGAGCATGCCACGCAGGAGTCTCCAATAACAGTGGTCACCACACATGTCAACCTGTCCAATGGTCCTCAACAGCTACAAGTGTACACAATCTGTAAGTTCAATGGCAGATGGATTCAATCAATGTGCAGGTTGTGCAATGATATACCACCCAAAAATCATTGGCTTTCTTTGTTTGAGTTAATCTTGAGCCATATGTTCATCTGAAAACTTTTTATGTGGGGAAGTTTAATGATTTCGTGGTGGGCAGGATTTACTGAATGTTCAATGGTGGTCCAGGTGGTGCTTAATACGTTTCTATCAGCTTCCCTTTAGCTCTCAAAATACAGAAATCATCCCCGTTTGATGCATTTTGCATCATTTGATGGTGCGTTTTGCATCATATGATTCAAAATGCATCGGGATGATTTCTGTATTTTGAAAGTTACATATCTTGAAAACTTGATTGCTGACAAGCAAAACATGTTGGGACTATGTCAACAATGGACGAATGAAACAAACACCAAAGGATTGTTTTTGGGTGGAATTACTGCTTACCGGTTCCTTTTCTGCTACTCTGTGAATCCATATGTGTGCCAGTAATTTTCCTTTAAGAACGGGAACAGTGGCGACCCATCATTCAGGGCATGTGGGCCAGAAAAACTGAAAATATGTATGTGCATGCACGGTTGACGTCGGAAGTTTACATACACTTTAGCCAAATACATTTAAACTCAGTTTTTCACAATTCCTGACATTTAATCTCAGTACAAATTCCCTGTCTTAGGTCAGTTAGGATCACCATTATTTATTTCAGCTTTTATTTATTTTATCACGTTCCCAGTGGGTCAGAAGTTTACATACACTCAATTAGTGTTCGGTAGCATTGCCTTTAAATTGTTTAACTTGGGTCAAACATTTTGGGAAGCCTTCCACAAGCTTCCCACAATAAATTGGGTGAATTTTGGCAAATTCCTCCTGACAGAGCTGGTGTAACTGAATCAGGTTTGTAGGCGTCCTTGCTCGCACGCGCTTTTTCAGTTCTGCCCACAACTTTTCTATAGGATTGAGGTCAGGGCTTTCTGATGGCCACTCCAATACCTTGACTTTGTTGTCCTTAAGCCATTTTGCCACAACTTTGGAAGTATGCTTGGGGTCATTGTCCAGTTGGAAGACACATTTGCGACCAAGCTTTAACTTCCTGACTGACGTCTTGAGATGGTGCTTCAAATATCCACATAATTTTCCATCCTCATGATGCCAAGTATTTTGTGAAGTGCACCAGTCCCTCCTGCAGCAAAGCACCCCCACAACATGATGCTGCCACCCCCGTGCTTCATGGTTGGGATGGTGTTCTTCGGCTTACAAGCCTTCCCCTTTTTCCCTCCAAACATAACGATGGTCATTATGGCCAAACAGTTCCATTTTTGTTTCATCAGACCAGTGGACATTTCTCCAAATAGTACAATCTTTGTCCCAATATGTCCCCAATCCCAGAACAACAACAAAGGACCTTGTGAAGATGCTGGAGGAAACAGGTACAAAAGTATCTATATCCAAAGTAAAACAAGTCCTATATCGACATAACCTGAAAGGCCACTCAGCAAGGAAGAAGCCACTGCTCCAAAACCACCATAAAAAAGCCAGACTACGGTTTGCAACATGGGTACAAAGATTGTACTTTTTGGAGAAATGTCCTCTGGTCTGAAAGAAAAATAGAACAGTTTGGCCATAATGACCATCGTTATGTTTGGAGGAAAAAGGGGGAGGCTTGCAAGCTGCTGAACACCATCCCAACGCTCTGTGTTCAAAATAGTCAGACGAGGACACCAAAACCCTCATTACTCTTCGAGCAGAAAATGAGGAGTTGTTTACAGGGAAACAGAATGCTGCAAAGATGGGCCGGAACTAAGTGGGGGAAGAGGATGGAAGTCCATACTAACCACAACAAATGAAAATGTAACATACTAAGTAATAAGTTATGGATTAGTAGTAGCACTATAGCAAATGTATGAAATATTGGTCAACAAGCTGGTGTGTAAGGAAATGGGGGTTTGCTTTGCATACCAGGGACCCGGGTTCGCTTCCCTGCCCCAAAAGTTCCCTAAAATATAGAATTTGAGCTGTCAGTTTCTTGTTAATGTATGATTACTTAATGTAAAAATGCTTAGTGGGTTAACAGCCTTGTTCAGGGGCAGAACAACAGATTATTTTATTTTTTATTTTTTTACCTTGTCAGCTCAGGGACAAGATCTTGCAACCTTTCAGTTACAAGTCCAACGCTCTAACCACTAGGCTACCTGCCGCCCCATAATGAGAACCTCAAGGTGACAGCCCCAGCCGTGCAGTTTGTGGACATCAAGGTGACTCAACTATGTTCATGACCTCTCTAGACAAACGTAAAATCACAGTTCATGTCTTTCTGAAAGTCACGGTAGATCTGAAGAAGTGGCACAATGGTGTTCATTGTGGTGTAGTGCACCAAGGGGACTCTCTGTAGAAAACAAACAATGGAAATGTTAAATTGGTCATCTTTTGAAATAAAAACAAGTGGCTCATACTTATGGTGCTTTCAAGACAACTGGGAACTCTGAAAAATACGAGGTCAAATCATGACGTTACTAATCTTCAGGTTGGAAAGTCGGAACTCTAGAATGAGGCCCGACGTGGCGATTTTCCCCAGTCGGAGTTATTGATTTTTCAAAATGGTCATGAACGCACATACTGTAACAGTTCCCAGGTGTTTTAACACAGGCGCTACTGCCAACATGAGCATCTACTGTAAACAGATTTAAAGCACTGCCCTCTTCATATGAACAAAGTGTTTCAAGCTAATTTGACTTTGATATACATTTCAAAGCCATATAGATTTTGTCGCGTAGACACTGCAGTTAACAGAGGGTGCTAACATTGCTAAATTTGCTAACTTTCCCTGACAGCACATTTATACATTATAATTTTCAATTTAGCTGATATGTTCGGTTGGCAAGCATTCTAAGTCTGCGGATGCATTGTCTTTTGGCCAAGATAAGGAAGGCTATCGTTGTTGACTGTAGCACATATAAAGCACACACAAACAACAGCTATCGGTGTTTCCATGACTGACAACACAACCATGGAACAAACGACTGACGAATTTCCGGCCAAGGGTGGTCCATTTAAAAATCATTCCTTCCTTCCTTGCCCTGCAAGTTTCTACTCTTCTGATGATGTCATGATACGTCATCAGAAGAGTCCACTTAATTTAAGGGCTGAGGGGCTAGGGTGTGTCTTTTAAGTGTTTGGACCGCAGCCAGTGGCTTTATGCTCTAAAATGCAGGTGTTTCAGCCTAGCTCAGGGCTTTCTGTGGTTGTGGGGCAGGCCAGCAGAAAATAGGAGGATTGCGCTATGATTGTCTCAGTGTTCTGTCACTCATGGGGACACTACATCCCCCGCCTTTAGTAAGGGTAGACATCAAGAATGTGAGCCCTTTGGGTGCTGCCATAGAGATAAATTAGAAGTGCCCTTCCAAGAAGGCTCAAGGTCATTGGCCACAGATAAAATGACGTAAAATCACGTTATATCTACAGTAGCTTTGATTGGACTGATGAGGCTGAATGAACTGTTTTGCTACCAGACAAGTCTCTGCTGAATGCCAGGTTTAGCAGTGGTAAGATGTTGGGACTCTGCTGTTGTGAGAGCTTTATGTAGGCCCTAACAGTTTTTGGGCACCGTTTGTCACTGTTATTGTGCAATTAATGTATTATTTAGTGTTTTGTTGTGTAGTGGCTTTGCTTGCATGCATCCCACTTTTGTTTTTTGCCCCACCAAGATTTACATGCTAAAATCGCCACTGAACTGGAAGCATAGAAATAGCACACATAGAACAGTTCTACCGCTTCATAAACTTGCTTTCAATGAGAAAGGCAGACCTACAGTATAACTTACTATAATGGCTGGGCTAAAACGGTGTTCTTTAAACCATCACATTATGTCGAACATTCAAGTAAACACTTTGATTGTAAACAAAACCAACTTTTCCTTTATGGACAACAGATCCATCAAATATGTCAAGTTTCAATGGAAAAATGTTTTATTTTATCTCATTTTATTTGGTCTACTGCTGAGCTACCAACCATAGTAGCTTTAACAGTGGTAATATCAACAGTTTTCTCTTTATATAACACATCCCATGTTTTCTCCTTCTCATGGCTGCTGGATCCAATTAGGTTCTGGCTGCTTCTATAAGGTCAAGTTTCAACAAAAATTTACCAGTTAATTGAACTCAGAGCCAAATATTGAGAGAGTTCGGCCAGGTTTCAGAACAAACGCCATGTTAGTGCATTTATTCTTGAAATGTTGGTGATTTAACAATACTAGAGCGCCTCCAACAATTCCCCAATGAAATGACCTGCTGTAAACAAGCAAAACAGAGCAGTGAGTTTAACAAATGTTTTTATTGATTAGCATTCTGGATCATTTGTATCCAATTCTGTACCTTGTTGTGGTGTCAACAAATTGTATATCTACTTTTGGACATCTTCATAGCTTTTCAAAAGCTATCAGAAATAAATAGCACAATGTGTCAATCAATAAAATGCAAATTAGTTACTTAAAAATCATACAATGTGATTTTCTGGATTTTTGTTTTAGATTCTGTCTCTCACAGTTGAAGTGTACCTATGATAAAAATTACAGACCTCTACATGCTTTGTAAGTAGGAAACACTACCGATTCTGCAGGTTATCAAATACTTGTTCTCCCCACTGTATATGACGCTGCTTGAACTGAATATGATCAGTTGTGCCAATTAAGAAATATGGATATAAATACTACGAGTAGGCCTAGGGGCCTAAGTTGAGCCACCCTTGTTTATAGGAAACCATACACGAAATGTATAATTTGAACAAATATTTGGTGTGATGCTGAATGTAAAAAATGTCTCAATTTACCCCACTTTTATATCACTACTGTTACACCAGCACCTGTACTACTACAGCAACAGCTTCTATAATAAAATACATAACTGCATTTCAAACAGGCATCAATTATGCTTCACAGGAGTTAAAGAGGGGCTAAAAGAATAGAGTCTTTATTATCCCGAGTGCAATTCATTTTGCAGCATGTAGTGAAAAACGCAAATGCATGACAATAAATATACACAAAAACAAAGGATGAAGGAGAGTGTAGACCTGTTTGTTTTAAACTTAGGGAGCTTGTATCTGCGCTCTGAGGGAAGCATCGTATATTAATCAAATAAGGGATGCTGGGACTCCCTTAGAACGGATTGAGCCTTGCGTATGACTCGTGTCTGATACAGGTGAGAGAACTCAGACCAATGATCCTGCTACTTTGTTTCACAATGTTACCCAGCCTGTTCTTACCCTTTAAATGAAAATGACCAAAACATCAAAGCATCTTGAATGTTAAAATGGATTAAATTAATAATCTGTAAAAGATGGTCATCAGCTTCCTTGAAACTGCAGAGTTTCCTCAGGAAGAGCAAGGGCTGATGTATCTTTGCACAGATAGCATCAACATTGGCCTCAACTCAGTTTGCTGTCAAGGAAAGTGTCACGGTATTTGTAATGATCAACAATCTCCTCTGGCTCAACATCAATCAGAGTCTGCATGGGGGATTTTCCTCTGAAAAACAATACACATATCATTGGTGTTATTGACATTAACCCTTTACACTCGTGGGAATTGACCTACCATAAATGGATAGGGATAAATGAATGTTTCTTACAAAATAAATATGAAAAGCAAAACCATGGTAGCAATTGAAAGTGAACAGTTTGGAGATTATGGGAAAATAATTATACTAAAGGTGAGGACAAAACAGTTAATCTGATACAATGCTGAATCCAAACATTGCACCATGTGCATTTTACATTTACTGTACTTTTTGCCATATTTGTTGATAAAAAAATCTGAAAATACTCTGGATACAATCAGTAACATGATAAGAATATTCATGAAGAATACAGGGGAGGTGCAACACAAGCAAAAACAAATTACAAGGGTTTGAGTGAGAGGACTAACTGGTGTCTCCAAGTGGCCACACACCTCTTCAAGGTGTGGACAGTTCCTACGTAATTTCAATACATTTTTATGACTCAAAAAATTGTTTTGAACTATAAGGTGCTATTTTGAGCTCTCCTAGCTGTGCTGTTGAGGAACTAAAGCAATCAGACTTGTAGTTGTTTTGTTTGGAACACAGCCCTACATCTCCTCCATCACACAATTACTGTTGTTTACGTATTCCAAAAACTATCCATTTTAAATCCCAATCTGGTCAGGTGGTCATAATTTGAAAGCATGTTCTACTGCCAACATGGATAGCTTAGGTATGAAATACAATCTTACAGTTTTAGGCTTTCACAAAGCAATTCAGAGAAGCTGATCGTAACTTTGGTGCGTATAGAATAGTCAAGAGTACATTCAGATGTGTGTTCCCAGCTAAATTTCTTCACAATATGACAAACAGGCTCATTCTGTTCAGAACAACCCAGAGTATGACACCATGTCATCTCGTAACTGTACACCAAGCATAGTTATCATACACTTTGACACTGTATATAATATGGGTTTTATGATATGGAAATGTGAAGTGCACATTTTGGTGTTTGGCTTGCTTCTTTGACATCAAAGCAGTATTTATTATAATCCTCAGTCTAATCTTTCAAAATGCATAGAGTCCTCTTTATTTACAGCATTTCCCTCACTCAGACAACAAAAAATGTCAAAAAGTTGCTCAAATAGTGGGAGAGAGGTGGGAAATTTCTTGTCTCACGTGGTGTGGAAGTTCAAAACCGCTGTCACGGCTGAGATCCTTTGAACATGTAACTTTGGATAGCCATGCTAGATTTTCCTTCATGTCGGTGCTAGCAAGCAAGCAGATATCAACAGTCAATCCAGTAGAGGCTGAAAACTATAGTGAGCTTCGATGTGTCAATAGCAACGCGACGTCGTGGAGTACGCAACAAAAGTACAGCTTTCCCAATCTTTGGTCCCGCCCTGCTGGCATTACCCAACGTTCCCCTGGCCAATTTGCTTCCCTTCATTGAAAATGAACGGGCTTCGTTGTTTTATTACCCCCAATGCATTCAAAAACCAACACTGCGCTATGAAGCAGAGACCTTAATCTCTGACATCGTGTATAGCCTGTTATTGTACAGCTACTGCGTTCCAATTTAGGTGCTTATTAGTGTTCAAATTTACTTGGCTGATTACGCTCTAGCGACTCCTTGTGGTGGGCTGGGTGCCTGCAGGCTGATGACGGTCATCAGTTGAACAGTGTTTCTTCAGACACATTGGTGCAGCTGGCTTCCGGGTTAAGCGGGCGGGCGGGTGTTAAAGAGAGGTTTGGCGGGTCATGTTTCGGAGGACGCATGACTCGACCTGGGGAGTTGCAGAGATGAGACAGGATTATAATTGAAATTAGGAGATAAAGGGGGTAAAATATGAAAAGTTCATAAATGCCTTAAGTATTCAGACCCTTTGCGATGAGACTAGAAATTGAGCTCAGGTGCATCCTGTTTCCATTGATCATCCTTGAGATGTTTCTACAACTTCATTGGAGTCCACCTGTGGTATATTCAATTGATTGGACATGACTTGGAAAGACACACACCTGTCTATATAAGGTCCCACGGTTGACAGTGCATGTCAGAGCCAAAACCAATCCATGAGGTCGAAGGGATTGTCCGTAGAGCTCCAAGACAGGATTGTGTCGAGGCACAGATCTGGAGAAGGGTACCAAAAAATGTCTGCAGCATTGAAGGTCCCCAAGAACATAGTGGCCTCCATCATTCTTAAATAGAAGAAGTTTGGAACCACCTAGACACTTCCTAGAGCTGGCCTGCCCGACCAAACTGAGCAATCGGGGAAGAAGGGCCTTGGTCAGGGAGGTAACCAAAAACCCGATGGTCACTCTGACAGAGCTCTAGAATTCCTCTGTGGAGATGGGAGAAACTTCCAGAAGACCAACCATCTCTGCACCACTCCACCAATCAGGCCTTTATGGTAGTGTGGCCAGACGGAAGCCACTCCTCAGTAAAAGGCACATGACAGTCCACTCGGAGTTTGCCAAAAGGCACCTAAAGGACTCTCAGACCATGAGAAACAAGATTCTCTGGTCTGATTAAACATCATATCTAGAGGAAACCTGGCAGCATGGTAGTGGCAGCATCATGCTGTGGGGATGTTTTTCAGCGGCAGGGACTGGGAGACTAGTCAGGATCAAAGGAAAGATGAACGGCCAACAGGACAATGACCCTAAGCATACAGCCAAGTACTGAATAAAGTGTCTGAATGTTTTGTTTTTTCAGTATCTGGTATTGTACGTAGATTGACGAGGGGGAAAAACAATTTAATCCATTTTAGAATGGCAGTAATGTTTTAATTTATTTTACCTTTATTTAACTAGGCAAGTCAGTTAAGAACAAGTTCTTATTTTCAATGACGGCCTAGGAACAGTGGGTTAACTGCCTTGTTCAGGGGCAGAACGACAGATTTGTACCTTGTCAGCTCGGGGATTTGATCTTGCAACCTTTCAGTTACTAGTCCAACGCTCAACATTAGGCTATGCTGCCGCCCCAATGTATCAAAATGTGGAAAAATTCAAGGGGTCTGAATACTTTCCGGATGCACTGTAGTTATGAAGACTGATGGTTGTATCTTCCCCACCTCTCCCGGCACAATAAACAAACTGCAATGGGTCTAACCGGTCCTGAACCTTGGCCATAATCTCACCTCTAATAATATGTTCAAAGGCTTCCCAGGACATACATATAAAAGCACACAAGACATGCATGTCCTCACTGTATCTCATTTCGGTGCACTCTGCTTAATTCTGCTGAACATGTTCAAGTGGAGGTTGAGGTGACAAGTAATGAGAGGGTGTCAGGGAACTGACACACCTTCAACAGAGTCATCCCCAACCAGCAGCTAATCATATTATCAGTCATCCACGGTCATCAACCAATCACTGTACACCAACAGACCTGGATAGCATCCAGGCAGTGCAGTGACACTTCTGTTCACACTCCAGCTTGTTGGTTTTTAGCAGTATGCACATACACTGTTCTAATAGTGTACCAGCTCAACTTGAGTAGTCTTCTATCTGGGCACATTGGCCTCCCTCTGCACCCAGGAAACAAGTGCAGGCATAGGGCCTTTCTCGTTTTAGTGCATAGCTCCCAGTCCACTTCGCTCAAGTGTTTATTTTAGCAAAGATCAGAGGGAAGAGGGTGCTTACCTGGCGGCTTGTCTGATTGTCTGCTGGGACAATGCCAAACACAATACAGAGACAAGAGTTCCTTGCAGAGTTATAGTCCCTGCTGTGAAATATTGGCTTGACACTGAAACACAGTAGTTGATTATTCACTGAGGTGGAATACTCTCTATTTTCCACCCACTGAGGCATTTTAATGTGAATTTACAATTGATTTTCAATTGATTGGACATGATTTGGAAAGATACACACCTGTCTATACTGTATAGGGTCCCACAGTTGACAGTGCATGTCAGAGCAAAAACCAGGCCATGAGGTTGACGGAATTGTCTGGTCATCACCTGGCCAATACCATCCCTACGGTGAAGTATGGTGGTGACAGCATCATGCTGTGGGGATGTTTTTCAGTGTCAGGAACTGGGAGATTAGTCTGGATTGAGGGGAAGATGAACAGAGCAAAGTACAGAGAGATCCTTGATGAAAACCTGCTCCAGAGCGCTCAGAAAGTCAGATTGGGGCGAAGGTTCACCTTCCAACAGGACAACGACCCTAAGCACACAGCCAAGACAACGCAGGTGTGGCTTCAGGACAAATCTCTGAATGTCCTTGAGTGGCCCAGCCAGAGCCCAGACTTGAACCCGATCAATCATCTCTGGAGAGACCTGAAAAATAGGTGTGCAGGGACGCTCCCCATCCAACCTGATAGAGCTTGAGAGGATCTGCAGAGAAGAATGGGAGAAACTCCCCAAATACAGGTGTGCCAAGCTTGTAGTGTCATACATAAGAAGACTCAAGGCTGTCATTGCTGCCAAAGGTGCTTCAACAAAGTACTGAGTAAAGGGTCTGAATACTTATGTAAATGTGATATTTCAGTTTTTTTAGTTTTTATAAATGTGCTAAAATGTCTAAAACACAGTTTTTGCTTTGCCGTTATGGGATATTGTTTGTAGATTGATGAGGATATTTAAAATAAAATAAATCTATTCAACAAAATGTTGAAAAGTGAAGTGGTCAGAATACTTTCTGAATGCACTGTATTCTCATCAATCATTTTGTCCAAGCAAAAGCTTAGAATAATCATCTTTGTGAACTTTCCAAGCCAGTTAGGATGTTTGACACTTTTTCTTTCAACACATTCACTTCCACATCCTCCCCAGCTAGGTGTCCATCATGCAGTGTATTACTTATTTTGCTCAATGTTGGGGAAGCCACTCTAAACATATAGTTTACCAAGCTACCAATTACTTCACACTGGAAGAAGTTAAACTACACTAAAGCAACCCTTAAAGTCACATTGCAGTCAAAAACTGTGTGGTTTATATTTTTACACTATGAGTTGGAATAATACTGTGAAATTATGAATGTGATGATGATGCCCTTTTAGTGCAAGAGCTTTTTGAAAAGACTGCCTCAAATATCAACCTGTTTTGGTGGGATGGAGTTTTGGCTGCCTGGTGACATCAATTGCCGGTAAATTAGTTAATAGACCAATACGAAAGAGTTCCAAACCCCTCTGCCAATAACAGCTAGTTTTCTGTTTTCCCCTCCCCACTCAAACCACTACCAAACAGTTCTAGTGAGTTCAGAAATGTCAAAGTTCACTGAATGGCAGCCAAAGTATACTTAACACTGAAACGTCCTCCTCAGAATAGTTGGAAACACTTCATTTTAAGGGGTCCTTATTACACTGGAATTACATATGTAATTAGAGGAATTGCAGTCTGTATTTACAAAGGTGTAACAACGAATGCCTATCATCATGCTTTATAAATGCACTTATTATTCAAGTAAAGGTTAAAGAACATTCTCACTTTTGGATGGGATGCATTGGTGCACTTATTTATTTAATTAAGGCATCATGTCAAGATCTGCCCAGCTGCGCAACCCGTTCGAAATAACGATGACCTTGAACATGCCCACAATGTGTTGACACTGACATCATAGAGACAGTGCAAAGAACCGGGATCGAGAAGAAGGTTTTGTGCAAAATCCAAACATAAGAGAAAACGTCCTCACAGGAGAGAGAAGGTTGGTTTCCATGCAATCTGTTTAGCTTTTTGGATACAGAAATTGTGCTGGACAATTTAGCATAGGTAGTTAGCAAGCTAGCGAGCCAACTACCTATGTTCAATCATTCAGAAGAATACAAAACACTAGATAGCTAGCTAGTTAGCAAATGTAAACTGACATTTTTGGTAGGCCTACCAACTAGGCTAGCTAGCTAGCTAACTTAGTTAACATCTACAGAATAGACTTTTCATGTAATTTATTGATTTAGGGGGATTAGCTTGTTGCTAGCTAGCTAGCAAGTTTTCTAACCTTGACAGGTAACGTAAAGATTTTTATAACTAACCCAAGATAGACCACAGCCTGTCATTTCTTATGGTAGCAAATTAATCATAGTGGGCAGAACAAGCAAGGAAGTGGGCAGAGCCAAGCACAAGCTAGCAAGATCCTATTGGCGCATTCTAGTATTTACATATCCGTTAGGGAATGCCTACTCTGTGAAGTGCTCGTGTGCAATAACCCAATTCACTTTCAATTCGTTAGTTTTGGGAAAATAAAAATGTTTTGAGATAAAATGTTTAATCGATTTCCATTGTTACTTGAAATGATTAAAATGCAGAAAAAGAATTAGCTAGCTAGCTATACTACTCCCCACACTATAGGCTGAAGATTTGAGTCACAGATAAAATAGTTTGGTTATTGAGTAGGCCTATATATTTGTTTAATCTAATTATAATCATTATTTTGTAAGAAATGATAGGGCTTTTTACATGTTGCAATAAAGTTGACTAAAGTATAAGCTCATCTTTTGTTTGTAGTTATTTTCACTTGTTAATGAGTAGTAAGTAAGTATATGGTAATCAGGGATGGAAGTAACGAATTACAAATAATCTCGTTCCTGTAATTGAGTAGCTTTTCCAAGTATAAAAAAAAGAAAATGGCAGTATTTAACAAAATCAGTAATTTTACTTTTACTTCAGTATGTTTTGAATGATGTTATGGGATCGATCCCAGACTGTGTCGCAGCCGGCCGCGATCGGGAGACCCATGAGGGGGCGCACAATTGGTCCAGCGTCGTCCGGGTTACGTGAGGTTTTGGCCGGTCGGGATGTCCTTGTCCCATCAAGCTCTAGCAACTCCTTGTGGCTGGCCGGGCGCATGCTCGCTGACTTCGGTCGTCAGCTATACTGTGTTCCCTTTGACACATTGGTGCGGCTGGCATCCGGGTTAAGCGAGCAGTGTGTCAAGAAGCAGTGCAGCTTGGCAGAGTTGTGTTTTTTGGAGGACGCATGGCTCTTGACCTTCGCCTCTCCCGAGTCTGTACGGGAGTTGCAGCGATGGGACAAGACTGTAACTACCAATTGGATTTCACGAAATTGTGGGGAAAAAATTAATTAAAAAAAACATATGCTCGTCGTTATTTAGTCAGTGATCCATCAAATTTCACGCATCGTGCCAATACAGGCCAATTAAATCAATCTTTGCATACAAACTGAACAATGATGGTGGGAATATTTTCAAAAAAGAAAAAATAACTTTGAGACATATTGTGAAAGAGAGGAAAGGTTTTTTATCAAAGCAGTGTATGAAAACAATGGAGCGGAGGAGACTGTGACCAGTTTTCCTTCAAGCACAGGAGAGGCGAAACAATGTAGCCCAGGAAGGTGGGGGAGGCAGCCTACAAAAACTCTGCCTAGAAATATTGTAGAGGTAAGATAGCTAGCTATGAATGATCAAATACTTTCGCGTTAGCCGAGTTGTCTAGCATGCTAACGTTAGCAAGCTGTCCTTGCAGCTAAGTTATCTAGCTAGTTAGTTACATGGCTAACCACCACCCAATGACGATAGCCATTATGGCTAGCACGTCAATGTCACTGTGTGGTGGTGGCTAGCGAGCTAGCCTTATAAGAAATCTGGGTGAGCTAACAACATTAGGCTAACATGAGCAAGCCAGCTAAGTGACCTAGCTAGCTAGCTAGTGTTAGCTTGCTAAGTCATGACATACATTATTTAGAGGAACCTAGGACTTTTAGCTATAGTTGAAGTCGGAAGTTTGCATACACCTTAGCCAAATACATTTATACTCAGTTTTTCACAATTCCTGACATTTAATCCTAGTAAAAACTCCCTGTTTTAGGTCAGTTAGGATCACCGCTTTATTTTAAGAATGTGAAATGTCAGAATAATAGTAGAGAGTGATCTATTTCAGCTTTTATTTCTTTCATCACATTCCCAGTGGGTCAGAAATTTACATACACTAAATTAGTATTTGTTAGCATTGCCTTTAAATTGTTTAACTTGGTTCAAACGTTTTCGGGTAGCCCTCCACAAGCTTTTTTAGCCCATTCCCCCTGACATAGCTGGTGTTACCGAGTCAGGTTTGTAGGCCTCCTTGCTCACACACGCTTTTTCAGTTCTGCCCACAAATTTTCTATAGGATTGATTTCAGGGCTTTGTGATGGCCATTCCAATACCTTGACTTTGTTGTCCTTAATCCATTTTGCCTCAACTTTGGAAATATGCTTGGGGTCATTGTCCAGTTGGAAGACCCATTTGCGACCAAGCTTTAACTTCCTCACTGATGTCTTGAGATGTTGCTTCAAATATCCACATAATTTTCCTTCCTCATGATGCCATCTATTTTGTGAAGTGCACCAGTCCCTCTTGCAGCAAAGAACCCCCACAACATCATGGTGCTTCACGATTGGGATGGTGTTATTCAGCTTGCAAGCCTCCCCCTTTTTTCTCCAAATATAACAATGGTCACTATGGCCAAACAGTTCTATTTTCGTTTCATCAGACCAGAGGACATTTCTCTAAAAATGATGATCTTTGTCCCCATGTGCAGTTGCAAACCGTAGTCTGCCTTTTTTATGGCAGTTTTGGAGCAGTAGCTTCTTCCTTGCTGAGCGGCCTTTCAGGTTATGTCGATATAGGACTCGTTTTACTGTGGATATAGATACAGTACTTGTGCACCTGTTTCCTCCAGCATCTTCACTTTTCGCACCAAAGTACGTTCATCTCTATGAGACAGAACGCTTCTCCTTCCTGAGTGGTATGACAGCTGCATGGTCCCATGGTGTTTATACTTGCGTACTATTATTTGTACATATGAACTTGATACCTTCAGGCGTTTGGAAATTGCTCCCAGGGATGAACCAGACTTGTGGAGGTCTACAAAGAAAAATTCTGACGTCTTGGCTGATTTCTTTTGATTTTCCCATGATGTCATGCAAAGAGGCACTGAGTTTAAAGGTAGGGCTTGAAATACATCCACAGGTACACCTCCAATTGACTCAAATTATATCAATTAGCTTCTAAAGTCATGACATCATTTTCTGGAATTTTCCAAGCTGTTTAAAGGCACAGTCAACTTAGTGCATATAAACTTCTGACCCACTGGAATTGTGATACAATGAAATATAAGTGAAATAATCTGTCTGTAAACAATTGTTGGAAAAATGACTTGTGTCACGCACAAAGTAGATGTTTTAACTGCCTTGCCAAAACTATAGTTTGTTTTAACAAGAAATGTGTGGAGTAGTTGAAAAACAAGTTTTAATGACTCAAACCTAAGTGTATGTAAACGTCCGACTTCAACTGTATGTACACTACTTTGTCTGTCTAAATTAGGATAATGTCGATCTGAAAGCCAGTTACTCAATAAGTCTAACTGTGCATATAACTGTAACTGTGAGTCTGTGTGAGAACGCTGTAACTGTGTGAGAACATTTGACAACACACTTCAGTGTCTGTGAATAAGTATGGAAAGTCTTTGTTTGAGCTATTGTAATGTCACTGATAGGATGAACTTTGTTGCCAAATGAAGCAGAATTTGCAGAAATATTCCATATGTGAATTTGACACAATGACAATGATATCTTCTCATCACCAATGCCCAAAAGGTCACAAGGTACAGGGGAGCTGGAGGGGTACCTTGGCTCTGTGTCAGAAAATATGGACTTGCTTCATTCCTTTCTATACATAAAGAAGCTGTCCCTCAAACTGAACACATGCCTGCTTGCCTCTGCTGCGTGTAAGCATCTCTTTAGCTGTGCTGGACTGCTCTTCACTGCAAAGCGAGCCAGGATTGACTCAATTCACTTTGAAAATCAGCTCCTGCTGAAACTGAACAGGAAGTTCTTAGAAGTGAAGGTGTTAGAACAGAACTCCTTTGTTTTTGCTCAAGCAACACTACATAATGTACTCTGTACATGTAGCCTATAGTCGATCAATCGAATACAACTTTTATAGCCCCTTCTTTAGTTCAGGGGGGTTTGCTCATGAATTTTTATTACCATGATGTTTTGTTGCCTCCAGGGCTAATTTGACATCAAATCCTTTTGGTATGTCCATCGTGCCCTGACACTCCTCACTTGACCTCATGTGAGTGAGTGAGTGAGTAAATGGGGGATTTTTTGTTTTGTTTATGCACTTTATTTTTTATTGGTTATAATTCATCAAGAGATTTTTATTGCCTGAATGTTTAATAAATGTTTTGATATGAATAGTATTAGCAAATCCTATATTTTTTATATACAGATGTGGATTGCTGCATTTCAAACAATAAATTAACTTTATATAGGGGGCGCTCTTTTAATTTTTGGATAAAAAAGCGTTCCCGTTTTAAGCGCGATATTTTGTCACGAAAAGATGCTCAACTATGCATATAATTGACAGCTTTGGAAAGAAAACACTCTGACGTTTCCAAATCTGCAAAGATATTATCTGTGAGTTCCACAGAACTGATGCTACAGGCGAAACCAAGATGAAATTTCAAACCGGAAATGCCCCAGATTTTGAAGGCGCTGTTTTCCAATGTCTCCTTATATGGCTGTGAATGCGCAAGGAATGAGCCTACACTTTCTGTCGTTTCCTCAAGGTGTCTGCAGCATTGTGACGTATTTGTAGGCATATCATTGGAAGATTGACCATAAGAGACCATAAGAGACTACATTTACCAGGTGCTCCGTCTGGTGTCCTCCGTTGCAATTAAAAGTTTGGCGTTGTAATGACTGAATTTTCGGGGTTTTTGCCTAGCCAAACGTGATGAACAAAAAACGGAGCGATTTCTCCTACACAAATAATCTTTTTGGAAAAACTGAACATTTGCTATCTAACTGAGAGTCTCCTCATTGAAAAGATCTGAAGTTCTTCAAAGGTAAATGATTTTATTTGAATGCTTTTCTTGTTTTTGTGAAAATGTTGCCTGCTGAATGCTAGGCTTAATGCTATGCTAGCTATCAATACTCTTACACAAATGCTTGTGTAGCTATGGTTGAAAAGCATATTTTGACAATCTGAGATGACAGTGTTGTTATCAAAAGGCTAAGCTTGTGAGCCAATATATTTATTTCATTTCATTTGCGATTTTCATGAATAGTTAACGTTGCGGATACGGGATTGCTCGACGCAACAGGTTAACTTAGTTCTATACATTCATTTCCTCTTCCATTTTCAATGTATTGCATGGAAAAGATAATGTGTAACAATGTTCAGGTAACCTTACTTTTACTCTCAGTACTTTTTAAATTAGATACTTTTTACTTGTACTTGAGTAGTTTTTTACACCAGTGGAGTCTGCAACGCTGTCATCAAGGCAAAGGGTGGCTACTTTGAACAATCTCAAATATAAAATATATTTGGATTTGTTTAACACTTTTTTGGTTACTACATGATTCCATATGTGTTATTTCATAGTTTTGACATCTTCGCTATTATTCTACAATGTAGAAAAACCCTTGAATGAGTAAGTGTGTCCAAATATTTGACTGGTACTGTATATCTTTTTTTCAGGATTTGGCCCAGGCTAAAGGATACAAAGCAGAAAGACAACCGTTTCCAAATAATCTGAGGGACAACAAAAAATATTTTAATCCTAAAGTTGTCTGTCTGACCACCACCCCCAATCACAGAAGGAAAAATGCAGAGGCCATCCCACGGGAATGCAGCCCTCTACATGCAATTACACTGTACTAAGAACCCCTTCAAATGAAGTGTCTCAATTAAATTGCTGTCCATTGAATTGAGACCTTTTCAGAATATTTTGATACCTCAATGACTTTTCAGTTTCTCAATCAAATGAGATCACTGGTATATGTGACCTACCCTAGAACCTATACCGTTGCCCCAGGTATGCACGGATTATATAAAATCAGATGTCATGAAGCAGCTACATGGGCACGGACTCACCGGACAGAAATCCACATGAATAGCACTCCTCTTACATTCACTATTTAGTTCATGCCCTCCCTGCAAACATCATTTATTACGTAGAGGAGAGAGAGTCATTTTAGCAAACAGGGTGATCACTACTACTGTCCATTCTTTTAGACCACACCCACACCCTTCCTTTTTTCATTTTACATTTTTATTTAACCTTTATTTAACTAGGCAAGTCATATTGGTGTATCTATTGGAAACCAAAATGGAAAACATGGCTTTGATTTTTCATTGTAAGCGCTGTAATCCCAAACAAGTAGAAGCCTTGAGAATGTTATTGAATTTGAGCCAAAGGCTGCATCTGGACCTTTTCCAAATGTCTCCCATTGGAATGGAGTTTTCGACAAAAAGCTCGCATTGATTATTCTCAAATCCACATATTTCTCTCCTTAGAGATGCGTGTGTATCCACGCGAGGAATGTATTTAATATGCAATCAAATATTTTTAAACTATACTTTTCATGACAGAAGCCCGGTGTAGTGAATGAGTGGAGTGAATGGTCATGACAACAGGGGTTAGGGGTTTTCATGGGGGTGGCCTTAAACAGACCATTAAATGTAAATGAATAGATCAGCACTGAAACAACTCTGTCAGAAGACTCCTCTTCTATAGGTGGGGCCTGTGTGGGCCTATTGGCTTTTTGCTTTGAACCATAGTCTTTAGGCTGGTGAAAAGCAGTTGGAAGGTCAAAGTAAACCGATACCTAAAAATGTGTACCTTTTTTTCCAGGTCTTTATGTGTGTGTACATATGTGTTTATGGATGTTAAAGACCCAACCCAAATGTGCCTCCCAAAAACCCTTCCCTCTGCATATTTTGTGTCAGGATATTTATGTTCAGCATAATGGACTTTTCGCACAGTTGATATTGAAAACCAGATTTGATGTCTGGTAACTAGCCTGAACATTTCTTTTTACAAATAATATAACCGATTGACGAAAAGACTAAGGAGTCATTGTATTTAAAGGGAACGTTCACCCAAATGACAAAATAACACATTGGTTTCCTTATCCTGTAAGAAGTCTATGGACACGGTACACTATATACAGTGCCTTGCGAAAGTATTCGGCCCCCTTGAACTTTGCGACCTTTTGCCACATTTCAGGCTTCAAACATAAAGATATAAAACTGTCTTTTTTTGTGAAGAATCAACAACAAGTGGGACACAATCATGAAGTGGAACGACATTTATTGGATATTTCAAACTTTTTTAACAAATCAAAAACTGAAAAATTGGGCGTGCAAAATTATTCAGCCCATTTACTTTCAATGCAGCAATCTCTCTCCAGAAGTTCAGTGAGGATCTCTGAATGATCCAATGTTGACCTAAATGACTAATGATGATAAATACAATCCACCTGTGTGTAATCAAGTCTCCGTATAAATGCACCTGCACTGTGATAGTCTCAGAGGTCCGTTAAAAGCGCAGAGAGCATCATGAAGAACAAGGAACACACCAGGCAGGTCCGAGATACTGTTGTGAAGAAGTTTAAAGCCGGATTTGGATACAAAAAGATTTCCCAAGCTTTAAACATCCCAAGGAGCACTGTGCAAACAATAATATTGAAATGGAAGGAGTATCAGACCACTGCAAATCTACCAAGACCTGGCCGTCCCTCTAAACTTTCAGCTCATACAAGGAGAAGACTGATCAGAGATGCAGCCAAGAGGCCCATGATCACTCTGGATGAACTGCAGAGATCTACAGCTGAGGTGGGAGACTCTGTCCATAGGACAACAATCAGTCGTATATTGCACAAATCTGGCCTTTATGGAAGAGTGGCAAGAAGAAAGCCATTTCTTAAAGATATCCATAAAAAGTGTCGTTTAAAGTTTGCCACAAGCCACCTGTGAGACACACCAAACATGTGGAAGAAGGTGCTCTGGTCAGATGAAACCAAAATGGAACTTTTTTGGCAACAATGCAAAACGTTATGTTTGGCGTAAAAGCAACACAGCTCATCACTGTCAAACATGGTGGTGGCAGCATCATGGTTTGGGCCTGCTTTTCTTCAGCAGGGACAGGGAAGATGGTTAAAATTGATGGGAAGATGGATGGAGCCAAATACAGGACCATTCTGGAAGAAAACCTGATGGAGTCTGCAAAAGACCTGAGACTGGGACTGAGATTTGTCTTCCAACAAGACAATGATCCAAAACATAAAGCAAAATCTACAATGGAATGGTTCAAAAATAAACATATCCAGGTGTTAGAATGGCCAAGTCAAAGTCCAGACCTGAATCCAATCGAGAATCTGTGGAAAGAACTGAAAACTGCTGTTCAGAAATGCTCTCCATCCAACCTCACTGAGCTCGAGCTGTTTTGCAAGGAGGAATGGGAAAAAATTTCAGTCTCTCGATGTGCAAAACTGATAGAGACATACCCCAAGCGACTTACAACTGTAATCGCAGCAAAAGGTGGCGCTACAAAGTATTAACTTAAGGGGACTGAATAATTTTGCACGTCCAATTTTTCAGTTTTTGATTTGTTAAAAAAGTTTGAAATATCCAATAAATGTCGTTCCACTTCATAATTGTGTCCCACTTGTTGTTGATTCTTCACAAAAAAATACAGTTTTATATCTTTATGTTTGAAACCTGAAATGTGGCAAAAGGTCGCAAAGTTCAAGGGGGCCGAATACTTTCGCAAGGCACTGTATATAAAAGTATGTGGACAACCCTTCAAATTAGTGGATTCGTCTATTTCAGCCAAACAACTTGCTGACAGGTGTATAAAATCGAGCACACAGCCATACAATCTCCAAAGAAAAACATTTGCAGTAGAATGGCCTTACTGAAGAGCTCAGTGACTTTCAATGTGGCACAAGTCAGTTCGTCAAATTTCTGCCCTGCTAGAGTTGCCCTGTAAGTGCTGTTATTGTGAAGTGGAACAGCTCAGCTGCGAAGTGGTAGGCCACACAAGCTCACAAAACTGGACCGCCGAGTGCTGAAGTGCGTAAAAATTGTCTGCAACACTCACTAGTGAGTTCCAAACTGCCTCTGGAAGCGCCGTCAGCACAAGAACAGTTGGTCAAGAGCTTCATGAAATGGGTTTCCATGGCTGAGGAGTTGAACACAAGCCTAAGATCACCATGCGCAATGTCAAGCGTGGAGTAAAGCTTGCCGCCATTGGACTCTCCAGCAGAGGAAACGCGTTCTCTGGAGTGATGAATCACGCTTCACCATCTGGCAATCTGATGGACAAATCTGGATTTGGCAGACGCAAGGAGAACGCTACCTGCTCCATTGCATAGTGCCAACTGTAAAGTTTGGTGGAGGAGAAATAATGGTCTGGGGCTGTTATTCACGGTTTGGGCTAGGCCCCTTAGTTCCAGTAAAGGGACATCTTAATGCTACAGCATACAATGACATTCTAGACCGTTCTGTATTTCCAGGTTTGTGGTAACAGTTTGGGGAAGGCCCAATCTGTTTGAGCATGACAATGCCACCGTGTACAAAGTGAGTTCGATGCAGAAATGGTTTGTCGAGATCGGTGTGGAAGATTGGCCTGCACAGAGCCCAGACCTCAACCCCATTGAACACCTTTGGGATGAAATGGAACGCCAACTGCGAGCCAGGCCTAATCGCCCAACATCTGCGCCCGACCTCACTAATGCTTTTGTGGCTGAATGGAAGCAAGTCCCCCAGCAATGTTGGAAGCAAGTCACGCAGCAAAGCCTTCCCAGAACAGCACAGGCCATTATAGCAGCAAAGTGGGGACGAATTCCATATTAATGCCCATGATTTTGTAATGAGATGTTAGACGAGCAGGTGTCCACATACCTTTGGTCATATAGTGTATGACAGCAATCCATGCTTTGGTTTAGTGTCCCTGGCAGTGGCTGGCACGGTTTCCAAATGCTAACGTTTTAGCAAGTCATCAGACCAATATTAGCATTTTTCTCTCATCATGTTCAAATCATTTATAAATTACTTTCAAATCATCTATAAATTACTTTCAAATCATCTATAAAATACTTTTCAATTGAGCTTCACAATCAATTTGAGATACTTTTGAATAATTTGGGCATTATTCGACAAAGTTATATATCGATCCCACAATTTGCATGGGATTTGTGCCAGGGAAATGGTACCAGTGAAATTAAACAAAAGCATGGATTAATGTCATACCTTGTCTATAGACTTCTGACAGGGTAAGGAAACCAATAGGTCATTTTGTATTTTGGGTGAACTACCCCTTAATGAATAAATCAGACCAGCCATCAGCACACAGGATAGAAAGG
This sequence comes from Oncorhynchus mykiss, assembly GCF_013265735.2. NCBI lineage: Eukaryota > Metazoa > Chordata > Actinopteri > Salmoniformes > Salmonidae > Oncorhynchus > Oncorhynchus mykiss. The sequence continues at coordinate 60,629,680 of NC_048569.1, read as the reverse complement.
ATTGCATTATGTCCGTTACTCTTTTGGCTCCTGCTATGTACATACATAATTCATGTTCCGTGGTTGCCATGGAGCTGTAAGGCAGCCTAAACAAAGAGCTCTGTACATTTTGCACATATTTGAGATGTTTTTAAGTGTTTCTTGTTTTCTAATCAGCTTTTTTTGTGGCATCACCATCATCATCAAACCATCATCATCAAACCATCAAATTACTCAGTTTAGGAGCCTGAGATCACTGATCTACTGAGGGAATCCTTCTCTATGACAATGTTGTCCAGTCCTTTGTTTTATGTGCTATACAGTGCATTCGGGAAGTATTCTAACCCCTTAACCTTTTCCAAAATTTGTTACGTTACAGCCTTATTCTAAAATGGATTAAATAGTTATTTCCCCTCATCAATTCTGGATAATTTGTATCCAATTATGTACCGTGTTGTGATGTCAACAAATTGCAAATCTCCTTTCATTGGACATCATAGCTTTTGAAAACTATCAGAAATAAACAGCGCAACGCGGAAGCGTCAATTATCACTTCGCAACGGCTATGGAGGAGAATGTGGCACTCTTGGAAAGTTCAGACAGAAGCTGCATTGGCCCATATCTCTCTCTCTCCCAAACCATTGACTTTTCCACATTTTGTTACGTTATAGCCCCATTCTAAAATGGATTCAATCATTTTTTTCACTCATCAATCCACACACTAACCCATAATGACAAAGCAAAAACAGTTTTTTTTACATTTTTGAAAATGTATTAAAAATAAAAACGCAAATATCACATTTACTATTCAGACCCTTTACTCAGTACTTTGTTGAAGCACCTTTGGCAGCGATTACAACCTTGAGTCTTCTTGGGTATGACACTACAAGCTTGGCACACCTGTATTTTGGGAGTTTCTCCCATTCTTCTCTGCAGATCCTCTCAAGCGCTGTCAGTTTGGATGACGAGTTTCGCTGCACAGCTATTTTCAGGTCTCTCCAGAGATGTTCGATCAGGTTCTGGCTGGGCCACTCAAGGACATTCAGAGACTTGTCTCGAAGCCAAACCTGCGTTGTCTTGGCTGTGTGCTTAGGGTTGTTGTCCTGTTGGAAGGTGAACCTTCGCCCCAGTCTGAGGTCCTGAGCACTCTGGAGCAGGTTTTAATCAAAGATCTCTCTGTACTTTGCTCCGTTCATCTTTCCCTTGATCCTGACTAATCTCCCAATCCCTGCCTCAAACAAAAATCCCCACAGCATGATGCTGCCACCACCATGCTTCACCGTAGGGATGGTGCCAGGTTTCCTCCAGACGTGAAGATTGGCATTCAGGTCAAAGAGTTCAATCTTCATTTCATCAGAGCAGAGAATCTTTTTTCTCATGGTCTGAGAGTCCTTTAGGTGCGGACTGTCATGTGCCTTTTACTGAGGAGTGACTTCCATCTGGCCACTCTACCATAAAGGCCTGATTGATCGAGTGCTGCAGAGATGGTTGGTCTTCTGGAAGGTTCTCCCATCTCCACAGAGGAGCTCTGTCAGAGTGAACATCTCCCTGACCAAGGCCCTTCTTCCCCGATTGCTCAGTTTGGCCAGGTGGCCATCTCTAGGAAGAGTCTAGGTGGTTCCAAACTTCTTCCATTTAAGAATGATGAAGGCCACTGTGTTCTTGGTGACCTTCAATGCTGCAGAAGGTTTTTGGTACCCTTCCCCAGATCTGTGCCTCAACACAATCCTGTCTCGGAGCTCTACAGACAATTCCTTCGACCTCATGGCTTAGTTTTTACTCTGACATGCACTGTCAACTGTGGGACCTTATATAGACAGGTGTGTACCTTTCCAAATCCAATCAATTTAATTTACCACAGGTGGACTACAATCAAGTTGAAAAAACATCTAAAGGATGATCAATGAAACAGGATGCACCTGAGCTCAATTTCAAGTCTCATAGCAAAGGGTCTGAATACTTCTGCAAATAAGGTATTTCATTTTTAATACATTTGCAAAAAAATCGAAAAACCCTGATTTTCACAGTTGTCATTATGGGGTATTGTGTGTAGATTGATGAGGGAAAAAAATATTGTATCAATTATAGAATAAGGCTGTAACGCAAAACAAAATGTGGAAAAAGGGAAGGGGTCTGAATACTTTCCGAATGCAGTGTGTGTGTAACCCGAGTATGTCTGGTAGGCTAGGTCTGTTATGTTATGATTGTTACTTTTTGAACCATTTATGTAAGAAGACCACAACATAAATGTTTTGTCACACTGTTTTGTGTCGTCCTCGATTTTAAATGCATTATCCACGTGTGGTTGTATTGTATTTTAAATGATCAAATCTGCCTCTGTCTGTCTGTCACACGCACCGACACACACAGACAGACAGACACAGACAGACACCGACAGACACCGACACAGACAGACACCGACACACAGACACACAGACAGACACCGACACCGACACTCACACAGAGACAGACACACAGACACCCTCAAACACACAGATAGACACACAGACACAAACGCACACACACAGACAGACACAGACACACACAGACACACACAGACACACACAGACACCGACACCGACACACAGACAGACACCCACAGACACCCTCAAACACACACACAGACACACACAGAGACAGACACCCACAGACACCCTCAAACACACAGACAGACAGACACACAGACAGACACACACAAACACAAACAAACACACAGACACGCACACAGACAGACACAAACACAAACAAACAGACACGCACACAGACAGACACGCACACACACACAGAGACAGACACAGACACAGACACAGACACAGACACAGACACAGACAGACACACACACACAGACACAGACACACACACACACAGGCACAGACAGACACACACACAGACATACACAGACAGACACACACACACAGACACACAGACACACACACATACACATCAACTGCAGTCCAGAGATATTCCAAGCCAGAGTCTTTTGATTTGACTCAAGTCTGCCACTGGCCTGAGCTCTGGAGAGGTGGAGCTAGCGTGTGTGAATGTGTGTGGGTGCGCGTGCATGCGCGTTTGTATTTATGTCTGGAATGGGAAGGGAGGAAAGGAGGAGGCTGAGGGGGGGTCAAAAATAGTGATGAGGCCATTCAATCCCTCACCCCGCTTGTTGCACTTAGCTCCCCCCTCTGTCCATCCTGCGCTCCCATCCCTCTAAACAGTCTATAGCTGGGCGCTCTGATAGGAGCAGGCTCGAGCCAAGCAGGAGAGTACTACTACATTACACTGTACATCAACAAAAGAGGATACTTTGAACTTTTCCAGAAGGAACATTGCTTCAGTGTCTGCCTGTTTCTCTCTCTCTCGGTGATTGACATGTAGCAGCTGCCACACTTACAATCAGCGGGGCTCCCACTTAGTCGGGGCACTCAGTATCTCTGACACTCGGTATCTCTGAAGTTTCCATCACTGGAGCGCCGAGATTCAACGCTGGAGTTATTCTCTCTCTCTCTGTCTGTGAGTGAGGACGGAGCTGGAATTAACTCTCAAGGACCCAAAGGAGGATACACCTTTCATGACGCACATTGATATAATATTTGTTTCAACCTTCATTGATGTTCCATATGAATGGAAAACTTTGGAGGGTTACTGGAAAACCTATACTAACATTACGAGGTCTGGAAGAGCGTATCATTAATCAATTATGATCCTCTTTTCCCTCACTTTTCTGCAGTGTTGAAGACATCTGTGGGGCGAACAGCTCAGTCAAGCTCTCCTGGAACATCTCGTATTGTTCAGAGATTGTTGTGCTATAATCTAAACATAGGGAAATGGACAGACTGAACTCATCTGGATCTTGGAGTTTTTTTAAAAGTACTCTCATGAGATTTGACCATATTTCAGTCCTGCGTAAATAGCATGATGTTTATTTAACAACGCACTGCAGGAGATTTCTAGAGAATTGATGTTGTTTTCCACGTTTGCTTTTCTTTGAAACACAGTGTTGGTGTATGGGAGCTGTGGACTGATTATTTATTACCATAAGAGGTGCTGGATTTCCAGGGCTGGTTCTCTCTCGGGGAGTCTGTCAGGTCTCCTTCAGCATTCTGACAGTCTGGCTGTGTGTGAAGGGGGGGGAAGAGTCATCTGGAGGGAACAACTCTACACCTCAGGCATTGTGTTTTTTATACCTTTACAAGACTGTATCTGACCTAACACCTTGGCTTTACTAAGGCACTCTGAGCACCTGGAGGTAAAACTATGGGGATTCTGGGCTTCTTCCTCCACCAGCGGAGCCTCGGGATGTGTGACGACGGTCTTCAGCAGATGCACAGACGCAGCAGCAGCCTGGTAGTCCTGAGGGAAAGCCCCGCTATTCTCTGACTCTGACCACCGAGTTGGACTGCTTGACCACTGGGCTGAAGGGAGAGCTGCTACGACTCTCTCCTCTACTCTGCCTCGCCTGAGCGGAGGTCAAGCGAAGAGTTAGACACGCAGACGAGTCTGGATAAGCCGGGCGAACGGTAAGGGCACGCGGTATCCTCTTTTGTCTGATTAAGCTTGGGGCTTAGGTGGGAGGACGGTAATCACTGTTAAGTGTTTAATTTAAACATGAGTGGACCAACAGAAGTAAGGTGCTAAGTGGCCATGTCCAAATCACTGTCCCAGAAGCTATTGTTAGTGCTGCAGTTTCAAAATTGGTTTGGTTCTGTCCTGCTTAGCAGACCTGTACATGTCTGACCAACATCATAGTATCATAAAGTAAATCCCCAAACAACTCTGCTGGCTGTATTTTCTGTCCCAGAAAATAATTGGAAAGGGCAACCCTTATAAAAACTTAATTCAACCTCAGAAAGATACTTTAAGACAACATTGTGAAAGTCAATGTGCAAGGAACTGAAGTCTCACTTGTATTAGTAGCCAGCTGCTTAGGGAGAGATTCTGAGGAATCTGTGAGGACAACATGGTCAGATCAACAACGATTGACATACAATTGACACACGAGCATAAAGCTGAATGTATTACAATCTCAGGAGTTTCGTGGCACCTTAATTGGGGAGGACGGGCTCGTGTTAATGGCTGGAGTGGAATGAGTGGAATGGTATCAAATACATCAAACGTGGTTGATGTCATTCCATTTACTCTGTTTCGGCCATTATTATTAGGCTGCCTCCACTGATTACACATTATGATTGGCATGCAAAGTAACGGGGGAGGCATGTGAAGGACTTTTGTTTTTTAGTTAATGTCTGGGTTAGAAGCTATTGAATCTGGTCATATTGGAGTAACCCAATAATAAGTCAATGGGAAATGAGTGCCTCAAACACATGTTGCAACACTATGTTGAGGGAAGAGGAAGACCTACATTGTGTAGGAAGTGCACCAACATAGCTGAAATCCACCCATGCGAAACCGACAGGGAATAGTCAAGCCCATGCTTACCAGATAACTTAAAGGTCATTGCCGACATTACAGTCTACGTATGTTTGTAGCCAGTCAACATCAACTTTGGTAGTATCGTTGGTCAGTCATGTTTAGGACCAGTTGTGCTTATAGATGTATTGATTTGTTTGTCAGAGACGGAGCAGATATGAGCCTGTTCACTTGTCGCTCAAATGTATCTTCCAGCTGTGATATAATTTGCAGAAATTGTGTGGCGAAGGCAGAAGCTCCTGCAATAGGCAGAAGCTCCTGCAATAGGTGATGACTCTTTTTGAGATATGACTCTAGTACTAACCATACTTCCAAATACTAACTACACTTCCAAATACTATGGTATTGTATCATATGTTATACAATGCAATATCATCATTTACAAGTCTTCCGCAAAACTAACTAAACAACATACATTAGTAGGTTAAGCTTCCAAACCATGTATCAGGCATATAGGCTATAGTATAGGCCTAGTAGCCTCGATCTACCAGTAGCCTCGATCTACTGCTAAGATAAACAAATCTAAAAACTATTGACGTTGATTCAAGGTATGACTTAATGGTGCCATCCATTCGTGTAGGGCACTAAGGGGAATAAAATACCTATAGTGTTTACAGTACAGCCTTTACAGTATGGAAGCATTGCCTTTATAACAATTATAATAATACATAGAATTTATAACACGCTTTTCATTGAAAAACCATTTCAAAGTGCTAAAGTAAATGCATTCAAATAAATAAAAACAAAAGATGTAGACAAGAGAATGGCCATAACTAGACAGGGCCACTCACACAAAGAACACAGGTGAGTCTACAAGGGACAAGGACAACAAGGAACACAGCTATAACTACCAGAAGGCCTTCCTGAAGTTGATGTTTTTTAGGCCATTTTAAAAAAGATCCAAGAGTCGGGAGTGCATTCCAGAGGCGGGGTGGTGGTCAAGCAGAAAGCCTGCCCCCCCCCCCCCCCCCCCCCCCCCTCCATTGAGCAGAGCTTGGTCCTGGGGACGTTGATGAGAAGGCTATCGCTCGACTAGAAGTTGTGGGTGGGGTTCTGGGATAGCAGCGGGTCTTTGAGGTAAGGATGGGTGCACTGGAATGTCAGCAAGAGGGTTTTGAATTTGATTCTGAGTGAGACACGGAGCCAGAGCAGAGATCCCAGAATGGTGGTTATGTGTTCAGGCTTACTCACGCTCATCGGGATCCTGGCAGCATTGTTTTTAATGTACTGGAGAGTCTAGAGCTTCCTGCCAGGGATCCTGAATAGAGTGCTTTGCAATAGTCCAGCCTTGAGGAGCCAAATGCACGGTTGAACTTATCTACATCAGACTGAGTAAGAGTGGGACGGAGTTTGGCAATGTTTTTGATGCAACAGAATTATGCTTTGCACAGCTGTTTGAAGTGATCATCGAAGGTCACAGAGGAGTTAACACTCAGATTGGAGATTGAAGATGAGAGAGGGATGTTCTGGCCTGCAATGGTAAGGTGGGTTATGGGCGAGTGCTGGACCTGGAGAGGGGTGCCAACTAGAGGTGTTCACGGATCCACCTGTACCCTATAAAATGGCCAGAACTTCCTGGTCCAGGTTGGGCTTCTGTAGAAGGGGGCTGATGACCGCTGTCTTGAGTGCAGGTGGAGATGGTATTTCCTCAACACCAGGGAGTGATTTCTAGGAACCAGGAGAGAAGCTGAGGTTGCGTTGGTAGAGGGTTGAGGGTCGGAGGAGACAGAGTAGTAGAGTTTGAGATGAGAAATTGAACTAACCAAGCGATTCAGAACCCTGGCCCTTATGGTAGATTGAACAGTTTATTGATCAGTTTTTCTAGACAGATTGAACATTGAGATAACAACATGTCCTTGAATCCCCCCTTCACTTTCAACCTGCATGCCATCTTGAATGGTCACCTTCTCTGAAATGTAATACGCGTCTGAAGACATTTCAGATGGAGATATTCATTGGTGTGTTGCATTGGTGCAGATTAGGATGTGCATTGGTGTATCAATACAGTACAGATTGTTCAGTTTGGATTGTTTAAATATTGCTGCAGTAGTAAGATAAAATATGATTAGAGAGCTCAGTAGACAGTTGCTGTTGCTTTAGCTGAGTGGGAGGTATATTTACAGTATTAGAAAATACAATAGTTTAAATAAATATTGCCAGTGTATATTCGACACACTTTACACATCTATCACTAAAAAGGAAAATAAAGAATATTAATATAGCCTCACAATACTTGAGATGGCAATGGGTTTTGACTTAGTTTTTGAATAGTTTTGAATAGACTTGAGCAGATTGACCATGTTGACCGTGTGTTTACAACTTGCCTGCTAGTGATTTGCTGAGAGGAAAAACAAAATGGCAAGGCGTTAAAACACAATAAACCACATCATAACGCAACAATACCGTGAGAATGGCAATTCCCTCAGCATATCTGCTAGTCAGAGAAACAAAACTATGACTGAGTGCTTAAGGAAAATGTCTGAATGTGTTACGACAGCGCAGCCACACCTACAACGTGAATGGAATTGAGAGAAAAAAAGATGTCAAAAAATGTAATATATAGTTGGCATCAGTCCTGAGGCCATGTATTGTGTAAAGGGGGAAATGGGCGATATTTACTGCCCATATCCACTGATCTTTCACCTCCACTTGGGAGACTGCATCTGAAAATGATTACTTTGTTAGAAGCCACATTTTTCATCATTTGTATTTGTATTAGTTCCGCTTGAACTCTCCAAGAGATTCAGAACCCTGGGCCAGCATGTAGGGTAGCCCAGAGGAGTGAGTGTTTGAGTGAGTCAGGAGTACGCCCTCTGCAACCCATGATGGGGCGTAGGCCACGTCTGATTTGTGAGGTCATCACAATGAAACCACAAACGAACTGGGATCTATTGGTCTCAGGGCAGAAGTCACCTCTGCTCATCAAAAAAACACTTCAGCCTAGTTAAATAAAGGTTACATTTAAAAATGTTTTAAAAAAAATTATGTCTTTGAATCTCAGGTCACATAAAACATCTGGTGGTCATGATGAACAACAATATCAGCCTCCAGCTCCAGCGTCAATGTAAATGTTACATTGCCTAATTGTAAAATCAGGAAGGGAACTAAACTGATAGTGTTATTGAAACAACCTTTCCAACCACAGTATGGCACAGTAACAGAGGTTCCTCCGTGAAGATGTTATCTAATCAATGTAAACCAGTGGCGGTTGGTGCCGTTCAAGATTAGGGAGGCAGATTTATTTTATTTATTAGCATTGCCTTATTTCTATTACAGCATATTGGATGACTGTCATTCAGATTACATTCACTCAGCTCAATGTAACATCGATAGGTTTAGGCTACTACATGATGCTACAATTTGCCCTTTACCCATCACGAGGTTGCTACAATCTAGCATAAAAAAATTATAATGTAGGTGCACAGGTCTAGAGACAAATTGGAGTACTACCTCACACACTCTTGCCTGCATATAGCTGATCTGGGGTGTACTCATTAGTCCAAAATTAGAGTTTCTTTCGAACAAATTCAGATAGGTCCTCATTGTTTTGTTCCGCTTGCTTCCGTTTAAGAAACGTATTGCAACAGAATCGGCGGAATGAATACACCCCTGATCCCCTCACACACAGTTCACTTTCATAGCAGCGACTTACAGCATAATCACTTTGCTTGTTGTATAATTCTTTCTCACATCTATGCGCTCTCCTCCTCTCACCTTTTCCCTTCCCTTGTGAACTTCAGTGCACAACACAACAGCTGTCTGTCACCAGGCGCAAAAATCTCTCCAAGCCAAATCTTCATACCATAACCGCAAACCGCTACACAGTCTACATCATTGTCACCATATTAACTTTATAGTCAACAAACTAGAACTAACATGTTAGTAAACCCCAAATCCAATCCATGTGTCCAATCACGCAGTACAGTGTAAATTAAGCAGTTTAGCAGTTACACCATCGGGCCCGGGTTCCAATAAATGAATAAAACCGAAAGCTTATCTTGACTTGGAAGAGTTTCCGTGTTGGATAGCCTTAGCCAGCTAGCTAAAATAAATAACATTCCTCTCTGAGTCAGCTTGTTGAGTAGGCTAAATCAGCTGCATTAGCTAAGTAAGTGAAAGGTAAACTGAGAGGAAATAAAATACAACAAAATATAGCTAGCTCTCTCTCTCCTCTTCAATTTTAAAACTGTTCAATTATTGTCTCTCTCTCATTGAGTCAACTACTCACCACATTTTATACACTGCAGTGCTAGCTTGCTGTTGCATATGCTTTCAGTACTATATTAATTATCTGATCCTTTGATTGGATGGACAACATGTCAGTTCATACTTCAAGAGCTCTGATAGGTTGGAGGACGTCCTCCAGAAGTCGTCATAATTACTGTGTAAATCTATAGAAGGGGGTGAGAACCATGAGCCTCCTAGGTTTTGCATTGAAGTCAATGTACCCAGAGGAGGATGGCAAATTTCTGTCATCCGGCTACACAATGGTGCTACCCTTAGGGGTAGGCTTCTGTTGACCTTCATTGCAAAACATTGTGTTTTAATCAGTTATTTGGTGACCTGTGAATATATTTAGTATCGTTTTATTTACTTTTCTGAAATTCTGGTCCTACCCTTCCTCCTCTGAGGAGCCTCCACATTGTGAACTAAACCAACCAGAGGTTCCTTTATTTAGCTGGTGTCCTTCACATAACCCCAGTTGACCTCTGGGATGAGGGACACCACCCTGGGGAGCCTACTGGTATTTCCCCTGATCTGCACCACACATAATGGGAACTGTGGTCAGTGCCCTCCATCTAGTCCTCTTTCGACATGCCTCAAAGCAGTCAGGATCTGCCCCCTTTAATACTAACAAAGTACCTTTAACCCTCTCTGTTCTCTGGCAGAAGCACCAATGTGTAGATATAATGCGGTGACTGAATTGCATTAATAGTATCTTACATAATGGAAACCAGTTATCCTTACCCGTGTCAGAGCGAGGATGTGGGGTTTTCGAGATTGTTGTTGTGTGTGTGTGTGTGTGTGTCATCCTGAATCTGACCATCCCAATGGAGGACCATACTATAGTTACAGACTCCTTCAGCATGTGCAGTGGAGTGCTCTCTGAATCCTGCAGATGAGGCTCATGGTGGTGGTAAACAGATTACCCCTCACGGCCATCCCCACACCTCCAGGCGGTGACTCCCTTCAGCCAGGCTGGGTAAATCGCGGCCCACGTGATGGAGATAAACTGGGAGGCATTAGCAGCGCTAATCCACGCCTGATCTTAGGAGCCATGCTGCTCTCTATAGTCCTCCCTGGCTGCTGCCCTGCCGTTTGGCCTTGAAGACATCTGACCGTACAATAACGTAGACCATTAGGAATTCAGCCCAAGCCTTCTCCTCTGCTTGGGAAGAGAAAATGTAGGTACTGTATCACTTTTCTTTGCTCCTGCTGTGATGTTCTCGGTGTAGTGGGTCGAGTTTGAGTCTTTTTGGCTTGTGTTTTGGTGCCTTTCTCAGGACGGTTGGTTACGGAGGTACCTTTGAGCTAAGTGATTGTGCTTCTGTAGAGGCTTGCAGCCATTGACATTGCTGTAAAACCTGAACATTGTGTGTCAAGTAATGGACTGCACCTGAGGGCCCTTTATATAGCACATGCCTCCCCCTCCTCCAAACACTTAACCCTTAAATGACCAAAGCTTGTGGACCTCACTCTGGATGTACATTTGATTCTCTTGTAGCACTTGGAATGTTCCTACTTTTTATACATTTTCTTATAATACTGCAATTGGTCCATGGCATAGAGTCTAGTAGTAAACCCAAACAGCGTTCACATTCACAGTGATCCAACTCAACAGAATTAATCCCGATTTGTAAAGTGCTAAACAGCAGATTGTGTTTTTATCTCTACCAAGAGCATGGCACGTGCTCATCAATGTCCTAGAATTTAAAATATAAGGTAGAATATAAATTCTGAATAGTTTTTTGTTGTTGTGAGAGATCATTGTAGAGTTGAGTGGATGATGTAAGGTTGCATGTATGGACAACTATGGACAACTCCCATTAGTGATTTACTTCCCTCTTGCACTTGTTTATTGGTTACTGAAAGACCCCACTTTATCACGTCTCCATGTATTTTTACTCAAGTGATTACAGAACGTAAACACAAAACAAGACAGACAGATGGGCTGAATTCGTCTCTCTATTGTTGTTGAGGCCTGAGAACGCCTACAGAGGAAGAGTGGCCTTGGAACTACATTGTGGATCTTTACCAAAAGTGAAGGACCTACTTGACAATAGGAATAAGAAGAATTTGGTTTATTTGAGTTTGTTTAGAGTTATTCTATAAATACTCATAAAGTGAATTGATTTAATTTCCTTTGAGTTTGGAATAGATATGTATAAAACCTAACATTTCAATTTACAGCTTCTTTCCCAAAATGTCCTGTGTGAATTGAATTGTCTTCTTATGAAGGGAGAGGGTATACTGTTCTTGGATAAGTGGTCTATGAATTATGATCCTAGTTGTTTTCCAAAAGATATACAAATGGGCATCATGAGAAAAGAATGCATTTTCGTTTAGGCTTGTTGATGAAAAATGCATGGTAAGAGACTGAAGCTAAACAAAAATCCATGCACACATACTGTATAAACACACCCCCCCACACACACACACACATACACACACAGCTGAAGTGTATGCACAATTTGCAGATATAAGAAGTTATTTACATGACAAAGACATCCAACCTTTAAAAAGTAATCTTTCACAGAGGCTGGCACACTCCTCTGTAATGAATGCAAAAGTCTGAGAATATTACCTGAGGAAATTCTCTACTCTGGCTAATCTCCATTGAAGAGCGAATGAAGGATTAAAACATAGTCCTGTGGAGTCAGGAGACAGAGACAGAACAGAGAAGACACAAAAGAAGCCCCATGCTGGATCTGATAGAGCATTGGAGGTCAAGAAAGACATTAGAAAAAAAATAGACTCTGAGGGCCAAGATGACATCACACTTTGCAAAGCACAATGGGGAGCCAGTTTGCTACAGCAGGAAAGTAATATTTTTTATTTTATCAGGTAATTTACATAAATGACCTGGGGAATAGTTACAGTGAGATGGATGAGCCAATTAGAAGCTGGGGATGATTAGGTGGAAATGATGAGGGCCAGATTGGGAATTTAGCCAGGACACCGGGGTTAACACCCCTACTCTTACAATAAGTGCCATGGGATCTTTTGTGACCATAGAGAGTCAGGAACCCTATTTAAAGTCCCATCCAAACGACAGCACCCTACACAGGACAATGTCCCCAATCCCTGCCCTGGGGCATTGGGATATTTGTTTTAGACCGGAGGAAAGAGCACCTCCTACAGACTTCTTCCAATACCACTTCCAGCAACATCTGGTCTCCCATCCAGAGACCAACCAGGAACAACCCTGCTTAGCTTCAGATGCAAGCCAGCAGCGGAATGCAGCAACAAGAAATGTGAATTATTATATGGATTATAATTAACAGGACATTTTTTTAGGGGTTGATATATTTTTAAGGGAAAATCAAGTCTGAAATTGTGGAAATTATAAACTTCAGAAGCCTTTTTAAACATCAAATACACTACAAGTTTTACATTTCCTGCATTGCAGGTAAGTTCTCCTGCAAAAGGGTGATCAAATTAAGATCATACATCTGTACACCACTTAAACTGCACAAAAGCTGATGTGATTTAGTGTCTGGATCACTGGTGTTTATTCGTGGATGCCAAGAGAAGCCAGGTTACCCCCAAAAAATTACCAAGAAAAGAGAAAAAATGATTTAGTCTCTCTGTGTTTCATTCTCCTTCAATTCACAAGAGGTTGAATGTATCTCACCGGAGATAGCATCCAAGCGAGTGAACGAGCACCCCCCTGTCTCTGTATGTGTAGGCAATCGATGTGATGCTGTCTGGTCAAAAAGCTTATGATATTGTTCCCGCCGGTAGCATTGAACGCAAGGGAAGCCAGTGAGCATTTGGCCTCCCTTGATAAAAAAAAGTATAACATAATAGCCTATCAGCGTTGCGCTACAATGGGTGAGCTCAACTGTGAAAGGTACTGGTGAAGAAAAAAAGTTTGTCATTGGCTTCACTCCAATCACATCCCATGAAGTGCAATACGTCATTGACAGAAACAACTTGATTGTTGCATCTCATTGTTTTCTGGTGGATAGCTAGCTAGCTAAATTGTCTCTTTTCTAAATTAGCTATGGATGGAGATAGGGATTTTGACTTGTAGTTTTACTTAATTTTCCATACTGGCCAATGCTTACAAGGGCGATTCTGGATCCAACCATAAATTCAGACATTGTGCCCCTGGCCTGAGAGGATGGAAGTTCAATATGTAGCTAGTTGTAGAAGGCTAATGTTGAAGAAGGCTAAAAAGGCTAGTTAGCATTGCACATGAAAGGAAGTCAGGCTAGCGGGCAAGCATTTTAGCCAGGTAGTCTAGGACAACAAAACATAAAAGTGTGTACTGTATGACATAGACCGGTTCGTCAACATGAAAGAGGAGGATGGCATTGGCGTTTCTTTACAAGTAGGGTAAGTCAACATGTTCTTTCTACTTACACACACACACACAGAAAGAGAGAAATCAGAACCATGGACAGCCACATCATACTTAGCTTACATTGATTGGACTAAATTGTTGTTTTGTATAGTAGTCCGAAAATGTCGGAAACATGAACTTCCTTGACCATGCTGTTTGTTATATGCAAAATACTCTGTGGACTTCATCAGAGAGATGTTGTCCTCCGGTTTTGTGATGAAACAAAGGTGTGGTTGAATTTCTTCTGCCACTGTGTCTTCTTATTGTTTTAGCCTTAGGCCTAAGGCAAGGCATAAGAACAAGCAGGTTATAGAGAAAGCAACACAATTATCACATAGGTGGTAAAATAGATTTTTTCCTGGCTTGGCTTTCCCACTGATATTACCCACGCACCACTACTGGTCTGGATTAAGACCCTTTCTCCCATTGAGGCCTGTAAGTCAACCACAATATGGAGGTAATGCTTCTGTTGTACAGACATATCAGAGGAAACATTTAGCTTTACCACACCTTTTACTGTGTCTCAGTGCTGTACAGAGACACACAAGCAAATGAGCAACTCAAAAAGGAATCTGTAGCTACAATTTCATGTAATAAGAAATGAATGCCACGCAATTTATTTGCAATTAATTTGGTGTTAAATCTCAAAGCATGTTTCTGCTGGAAATTGACATGCCTTCCGCTCAAATGGGTATAGTATTCAGGAAGGTAATACAGAGTCGTTAAGGCCATTAAGGCCGTATTTCGAATTAGCATAGTAAGGGCCTACAATGTAGTAGTGTGGTAGTGTGATGAAAATGAATAGGAACCGTTTGTGTTGTTTGAATGCCTTTTGTGTTTGTGTTGTTTTTCTGTGAGTACCAAACTGGCAATACAGTGTCGTACATATAGTGAGTAATCCTTTATCGCGTGCTTTGCAAAGGCGACTGCAGACTAGATTCTGTTTGCTCCTAGTAGAACTCGGCTAGGCATAAGCAAATGACTGTGCTCGCATACATTTTCTGGTGTGCGCACGAACCAAAACGAAAGAATAACGCACATAGTATGCTACGGCCTTTAGTCCTGAGGAGACAATGGGGCACATTTATGGGACTGGTAGTACCTGACTCAAACAACAAAAACACTCCACAACAGGAGGCTTCTGTTGACAAGGCAGTAAACCATTAGTGACGTTTCAAAGACATTCGCTGGTCCCAGTGGGTAGTCTCTCTGACTAAAAGGCAAATAATCAGTGCGTATTGACAGGAGGCCTGCATTCTTTTCATTTCTCCAAGCACGTTTTCACTCCTAGCGTGCCACACTACAGAGAAGACCAGAAAGACAGACCCTGACGAAGCCCCTACAGAGGCCAAAGCACTCACCCCCAGTCTTGCAAAACACTTTGACAGAGCTGGTCTGGATATGTCCTCAGCCACTGTCAGTTCACCATTTCCTGATCTGGAGAAATGTTTTGCACCCCGCCATGTCTCACATGTATTTGCATGAAAGAACATTTACACACACAGACGCTCGAGCCCACAAACAACACACACACACACACCTTGTAGGGACACACAATTCAGTCCCATTCAAAATCCTATTTTCCCTAACCCCTACCCTAACCCTAACCCAAGAACCTAACCCTAACCCTAAACCTAACCCTAGCTCCTAACCTTAACCCTAAAATTAACTCTAGCTCCTCAACCTAAACCTAATTCTAACCCTAATACTAATTCTAACCTTAACCCTAACTCCCCTAGAAAAATAATTTGACCTTGTGGGTACACTGGAAGAGGATTTTAACCTATTTAGGAACCAGGGCTTATCACTCCTTTTGTCTACACTGACAATTAGTGTAAAGATTCCAGTTATGAAAATGACTGCTGAGATTGACATGTGATGGTATGGATTAGCAGTAAGCTTCTAGAACATTAGCCATAATATTTTTTTGCACAACAACAGAAAGAACTCGAAAACCCTCCTACTGTGAACAGTAGGGTCGAAGGGTTTGCAAATGCTTTCTGTAGTTGTGCAAAAAAATATTATGGCGAATGTTCTAAAGCCGAAAGGGGTTATAATTCAACGCAGACCAATCACAGTATGGAAGCATGCAACACAACACCAAACACTTAAAAGAGCTTTCAGGATAGTTACCGTAGAACATAATTTATGGTTGTGAGACAAGAATTGCTTACACACAGAGGCATCGTTGAGAGATACCACAACAATGGGAGCCTAAATCAAACTGTGAAGCCAATAAAACACTCTTGAGAGATAAATAATGAAAACAGAATCTCTTGCTGCATAGTTCAGTTTAAACCATTTCTATGCGGCCAAGCCCTCAAGCAAAGCCAACTAGAAGATTGTGGAAATTCATTATCGCTCAGATCTTTCAAGGAACAATTGTGCAATTTTCTTCTTTGGCCGGGGTTTCAAGGTTACATATTTACGTGTTTCTTGTGATGGCGAGAAGATCTATTGTAAACTAATGCAAGGCTGGCTTACATGACAACGACTGTACATTCAAACACAGACATACCCGACATGTCTCTGTCCTGCGAAATGGAGACGACAACCGGAACAAGATAAATCTTGCTGTGGAATGAGAGATTTCTGGAGGCTACTATGGTAATAGACTTTTCATCTGGGACTTGACATGATGCCAAAGGAGTATCCGATCCATGCTCACAATATAGTATCCCATCCCATGCTCACAATATAGTATCCCATCCCATGCTCACAATATAGTATCCCATCCCATGCTCACAATATAGTATCCCATCCCTTGCTCACAATATAGTATCCCATCCATGCTCACAATATGGTATCCCATCCATGCTCACAATAGACTCACAATAGTATCCCATTGGTCAGCTTGTGTAACCTCCCTCAGAGCTGTATGCTGACTGCAATTCCCTGTTCACTTTTGATTAACTGAAAGGTACAAACAAAAAATAAAGAAATACCTATTTTTATCTGGGCAAAACCACACTTAGAAAACCACACTTAACAATCCACACCTGTAAAAGAGCCACTGCAGAATGGGCTCGGCAGAGGGACAACACATTTTGTTGAAGGCAAAAATACTTCAGATGACATCTTGAGAATAAGATCTGTTGAAATGAAGACCACTAATAATGAGAGGCTCGTTCCACTGTTTATGGTAGTGGGACTGTGAAACATACTGTAATATGTCATCAGTTGCATGAAGTTCAACACTGAACATCATTTTATGATGTCCGGTGTTGCATTGAAAACATTCCTCTTAACTAACTCTTTCCTTGTGGTTCCTTGTCTTTCAGAGTGTCAATGCTCCTACTTATTCTACGATGAAGTTATGGAAGTGCGCCGCCATCGCCTTGACTCTCTGTGGAGCAGCACTGTCCCTCTTCCTCACTCGAATCATGGTTCCCACGCCACCGCATCACATCCCCTCCTGGTACACGTCTTCGTCGCGGACGTCCTTGTCCTCCAACTCCTCCCTGATCGGCGGCCGTCATCGCAAAGCGCGGTCGGTGGAAGGCGTTGGCAACATTTTGACAGAATGTAAGCAAAATGGTTATTTTCAGTCACCAACTTCTTTGGTCCAGATGTTCTGATTGGTTTGGATATTCTCATTGACCCTTGCTAAAGCTCTGATGTCATTGGTCTGTGAAGAAAATGTTGGGGTGGAGACCAGTCAAGAGAATATATGCTTTGTCACCCATGTGTTGGTGTCAACAGTAAATTGGATAATTCTCAGCCAATCTGAGGGTCACCATTAGTGTCCCTTTACAAACAAAGCCACGGTACATCTACTGACAGAGCATGACAGCATAGCTGCCAACCGCAGCTTACAGACAGACAGGGTAATCAAATCAAATGTGATGTCCAGAGAGCAGATAACTCCATTAAGGTCTGGAGCGTCATCTCAAAATCCCAGAAGCATTTGCACTTTGAGGGTGATAAAACACCTGTAACGTCCTGATATGGTTTTAGAGGGGATGCAGTATTCATGAGAAAATGTGACATAAAAGATTCAGCGACGTAAAATGTCAGTGATGGTCCCGGGGTATGTCCGTTGGGATAGAGATAAGAAGAGTTTCAGATAGTCCCACTAAGTGAGTTAGTGGAGGCTAGAGAGCTAACATCCCTGGCCATGTGGTTGAAGAGCCTGGTGTAAAGATAAAATGTACACACTGTCCTTTTGGCTTTGGGCTGTACATTACTTTGGCTTCTCGTTATCACTCATCCGCTGACGTCATTCTATTTTCAAACTAATAGAAAGTTGGCTGCGAAACTGAGCGTAACTGATTGGGAATTTCTCTAAAAGTCCTTTTAACCAGACCGAAACTTTCTATCCAGTGTCCTTTTTCTGGCCTGGACTCAGAGTGTGACTCTCAGACCATTATTCAGATTATCCAGTAGAGATTTTCAAGGCCAGGTCAAGTGTAAAATCAGCTAGCCTAATCACCTAATCTGTGATGCTACTGCCAGGGCATGGGGAGATCTTCACACGAAATAAATGACCGAATTTCTAACCCTTTACTTTGTGAATGCAGAGAACAGCGAAGTGTTAGTGCTTCAAGAGCACCATTGATTACAGAGTGTCAGTCAGTGAGCCAGGCTAATACAGGGCTATTACTGTCCATGTCTTTCAAGTGTCTGAGTTTATAGGGTTTAGGATTTAACATGCCCCCTGGTGCTGCAAAAGACCCTGAGCCTTTTAAGTAAATGTTGTGTCCTGGAGAGGATAGAATGAACAGTTAATTACAGCTCTATCTAACTGGAGAACAGTACGGTGACCCTAAGGGGCAAAGTAGAACAGAATCGTCAGACAGAAAAGCATTGTTTTCCATGATATCTAAACCTCTTGTGAAGGAAATACCTGAAAGTATCTTTAAAGGGGTAATCTGTGATTACTAAATACATTTTTGGACTTTTAAATGAATGGTATATATGCCCATGGATTCTTAAAGAATATAACTTGGAAATGCCTCAAGACCTTAGTTCAACTAGCCAGCAGCATACCACCCTGCATCCCACTGCATATATACCAGCAGCATACCACCCTGCATCCCACTACTGGCGTGCTTCTGAAGCTAAGCAGTGTCACCCCTGGATGGGAGATCAGACGCTGCTGGAAGTGGAGTTGAAGGGCCGGTAGGAGGCACCCTTTCCTCAGGTCTAAAATAAAATGTCCTAGGGCAGTGATTGGGGACATTGCCCTGTGTAGGGTGCTGTCTTTCAGATGGGATGTTAAACAGGTGTCCTGACTCTCTGTGGTCTCTGAAGATCCTGTGGCACTTATTGTAAGAGTAGGGGTGTTAACTCTGGGGTCCTGGCTAAATACCCAATCTGTGTCTCATACTATCATGGCCACCTAATCGTCCCCAGCTTCCAAATGGCACATTAATCTCCCCTGTAACTATTCCGCAGGTTGTTGCTGTAAATGACAATGTGTTCTCAGTCAACTTACCTGGTTAAATAAAAACTGTTGAACCCCAAATATAAGCCTATTTTTCTCCATTGTTTGTAAACATTGTCATTGTAAAGAAATACTGTACAGCTGCAAAACATCTTGATCTCATGGTCAGTCCTTGCATCCATATCTCTGTCTATGAATTGGAGAGTGGTTACATTTCTCCTGCCCCATCCCTCAGCTCTTTACCAAAACAGAGCCAGGTGAACACTTTGTTATTGTTTGAACTGCAGATCGCCCCTTTTAATTGAAATGCATATGTTTTGGTATTTGGTAATCCCTCTGGCATGAGGTTCTGGATCAGGTGTCCAAATGCACTGGATACGTTTCAATGCGCAACGTACATCTCACTCCACTCCTACACATCTGGGGAACAAGTTTCATTGACTCCTAATGTGTTAAATGTGCTTATATTTAACATGTGTAAACTTGGCAAATATAGTTCAACAAAGACTCAACCACCGGTGTACCAACCAAATTGCCATGGTCTGAAAGGGGATATTCCATTTCTATGGACTCTGCAGAAAATATGACTTTCTCTGTCAAGTATATAGCTAGCAGCTGGACTGGAGCTCAATATTTGCACAACTGACAACGGTTTAACTTTGGAAAAGGCTCATGTCACTCCCAATGTATGTGTGCATGTACAGCATGAGAGATACTATGTCCACTCTGAAAAAGTCCTTGGACTATCAGTTTTTGGAAGAAAAAAGAAGACGTGGTTCACCAAGCCAACGATCCGTGCAAGTGGAAAGGATGAACATGTTTCAGTCGTTTGCAATTCCTCTCTACAAACTGAGGGAAGTCTAAAGCTAGCATTACATAGGTACTGTTACTGACAAAATAAAGGAAACATGAGTAAATGAGGGATACAAAGTGCTGTGTATTGAAAGCAGGTGCTTCCACACAGGTGTGGGTCCTGAGTTAATTAAGCAATTTAAACATCCCATCATGCTTAGGGTCATGTATAAAAGTGCCCAGTTGCTCATTATTTTGGCTACCATGACTAGAAGAGATCTCAGTGACCTTGAAAGAGGGGTCTCAAAGGAGCATAAGGGGTTTAAAAGGGTGTGTGTGTGTGTGTGTGTGTGTGCCTCAGTCACCAGACCTCAACCCAATGGAACACTTATGGGAGATTCTGGAGCAGAGACTGAGACAGCGTTTTCCACCACCATCAACAAAACACCAAATTATGGAATATATTGTGTAAGAATGGTGACGCATCCCTCCAATAGAGTTCCAGTCACTTGTAGAATCTATGCCAAGGCACATTGAAGCTGTTCTGGTGCTTCTGGCGGCTCGTGTTGGCCCAACGCCCTATTAAGACACTTTGTTGGTGTTTCCTTTATTTTGGAAGTTACTTGCATATTCCAGTACATTTCACAGGTCCAGGTGATGCAGCTATTTTCAAAGCCACATTACTAGTACTTGAAAACCTGTACCAACAACCGTATGGATCTTTTAATTCTCGATTTTCCAAACTGACAATGGTTGAGGCTGGGGTCTCACAGACATTCTCAGGCCATGCTGTGTATTCAACAGATTGATTGGACGTTTCTAATGGTTGTATCTTCCTCTAGCCTAACACCATCTCTTCTTCTCTTCTCTGCAGTCATGCACATGTTCCAGAGCTTCACAGAGGGGGAGCTGAAGCAGATGATCGGGACTCTGGTGGAGAAGAAGGCACGGCAGGAGGCCAGGCAGGAGGCCAGGCAGAGCAAAAGGACTAAACGGGCTAAGAAAGCATCAAAGCCATGTTCCCTGCGGGAGGTGGAAGTGACTGTCAGTGAGCTGGGTCTGGGCTACCACAGTGATGAAACGCTGCTCTTCAGGTACTGCAGCGGGAACTGTAAAGCTAGCCGACGCAACTACGACGTCATACTGAAGAAATGGACGAGGAAAGGCATCTCAAAGAGGGAGAAGAGCCCGTGCTGCCGGCCCAAGGAGTACGATGACATTTCCTTCCTGGACAACAATAACAGATACAAGACGCTCCATAACTTTTCTGCTCTGGCCTGTGGCTGTGTATAACGCCTCTATAGCCATTTTGATTTCCCAGATACTGTGTCGAACATGGGAAACGCAACAACTACTGCTACAAAATCAAAAACAGGAGTACACAAGAATCGATCCCTACAGTACAATGCCAGGGAATACGGACATTTAAACTACTACTATTTAAGACTGTTAATTTTGTGTTTGTTTTTAAAAGACATCAGCAAACGTCTGTTTTGCTTTCCTTGCCTTTCATGGGATACTTCTCTGTCGGTTGTGAGGGTAATATATTATATGACCTATGTGTCATCATGTGGCAATAACAGTTACTGCAATGATTTGCTGCTTGATTGTGGACTATGGAGCAATGGCTCCATTACCTACATGTGTACAAAACACCAGCTGAGGTATAACTAGTGCATGCAGTATTGCCAGTCTGGTCTGATACCACACTTGTAAAACATTTTCAGAAACGAGTTTGTAGGAGTGTGTTCATGGAAAATAATAGAATAAGCTAGCGAATGCAATATGAAGCTTCCACAGTAGGCTTCCCCACAACGTCTTGATCTGCACCATTAATAAGGCATGAGATATCACTAAGGCAAGTCCAATGGAGCAGCAACAACAGTACAGGAGACTAGGAAAGACGAGAGGGCCTGGAGAAACATGGCTTCGCACAATATATAGTGTGTCATTCCTTCATATCACCACCGGTAATGACCTAAATAATGAAATCTCCAGCCTTTATCAGTAACCATGAAAATCTACCTCATTTATGTCGAACAATAATGGAAAACAACACCCAGTATAAAATAACCGTTAAATGTTCTCCTACTGCTTCCTCTGTATTCATCGCTAGAAACAGACTGAAATAAGATATTTTAGTAGTAAATACACTAATGACTTGTATTGGCATAAGAGGTTGCAGGGTAGAAAAACAACCACAGCCATATGCGTGTTGCATGCATTCTAAATGGAGCCTGTATGGGTGATTTAATCTTAATGACAGCAGCTTGTAAATCAAATGGAATGGCTATGGCTGTATAAGCCCTTTCCCGGAAAACAGAAATCCAACAGAAAAACAACATGCTATCAGAAATCCCTATCCTTCTGCAGCAAGATCACTATAAACTCATCAAATACAACCTAGATGGTAGAGTAATGCAGTCTTGTTTGATCATCTAGGCAGAGTGGTGCATTTACTGGGTGACTACTGCATCGTAAACGTGACTGCGAGAGGGATTGTGCTTCAGTCTTACCCTGAATTAGCCTCCACAAATCCATACCATTTGTCCAAATCCCATAATAGACTACCCTAATCCACTTACCTCCTTTTTAACTGACTTGGCCAAAAGCACTGAGCACAAAATAGAGAAATGCAAGCCACTCTGCAGCGCTAACAGCTATTTTTAGTCACTACATGATTAGAGAACACTGGAGACCTTTTGAATTAACCACACATTTGATGTTACCAGGTTTGATAGCCATACATGTTTCGTTCAACAGTCATTTTGAAAACAAAATAGAAATCTCTCTCTTAGATGAATTGTGGCCAAATATACTTAGAATAAATAACCTTATCGTAAAACACATTGAACAGGTTCAAGAGCAAGACAAAAAAAACTAAAATGACGAGTTCAGAAACAATCTTTCATACTCGAAAACTGTAAACAAATCATTTTAGACTGAGAGCTGCATCGAAATGGTAACTTCATCCCAATGAGCTATTTCACCTGAGCATCTATAGTATAGTGAGAGGTACAGTAAGGTTTAAGTCTGAAACCAGTGGAGATACCTCTTAAGTTAAAACCAATCATATAGTTAGAGCAGAAAGTTAATTAAAGGCCCATGCTGGCGTTAAGCTAAGAAAACAGGCCTCTCCAGCCCAGGACCATAATAGCCTCAAGTCTAAATGTGCTTAAAAACCAAAGTATTCCTCCCTTTCTGAATAATCAGTACACAGACACTTGCTGTCCAGATTAGCTGTAGACTGCTCCTTGCATGTAGAGAAATTAGTATATCTCTGGCATGTTACAATGGTCCACATTGTTGAGGACGTCTCAATCAAATAATTAAAGGGATAGATCACCCAAATTACAAAAGGACACGCTGGTTTCCTTAAACCTGTAAGCAGTGTGTTGACAAGGTACATATGACAGCACAGCAATCCATGCTTTGTTTCCTAATGTTTCCTAATGCAAATGGCACAAATTCCATTCAAGTCATGTGACAAATATTAACATTTTCCAGGTATCATGTTAAAATCATCTAAGTGGCTTTGTTGAGCTTCACAATCAATTTCAGATACTTTCGAATTATTTGGACATAATGCGCAAAAACGGCTTACATCGGTCCCATGACTTGAATGGGATTTGTGGCACAAATGCTAAAACGTTAGCATTTGGAAACAGGGCCAGGGAAACTAAACCAAAGCATGGATTGCTGTCATACCTTGTCCATAGACTGCTTACAGGTTAAGGAAACCAATGTTTAATTTTGTAATTTGGGTGAACTATCCCTTTAAGTCTTTTTTGAAGGACAAAAATTGTAATTTATTTTTGCCTTTTCAAATGGACAATTTAAGAGAAAAGAGCAGCTAGAAAAACAAATTGCTGTCTTAATGTTGATGATATATACTATATGTATTTGTCGTTATATATTTTCATAACCCTTATATTTGCCATCACGAATTACTAAGTCTATTCAGCACTATAATACAGTATATCTATGGGTTGAAATTCCCTCAGGTTTCCTTAGTTTCCTCTCGTTACCTCCCTTGAACTCCCTCTCAAAATGGGAGGGAAACATTTGGGAAATGACAAACACCCTTCAGCTCTGGCATTGTTGGACTACGTTGACCAACTGCAGTAAAGTTGATGCAATGCATCTGTATTATAGATCATGTATATTTATTGGAGTGTAAGTTATGGTTTATTTATTTAGATAGCATCATCGAAAAAGAGAAATATGTTTATTTATTGAACTATTGGTGCCAAAGTGGACTTTACATGTATGATATTCTACATATTATGACCGTTGAATAAACTTAAATCGGGTTCAAAATATAACATTGTATGTTGTTCTTTTACAAAGTCTCACTGAACGATCCGAGTGTATTTATTATTGGGTCAGTTACAAATCATGGTTCTAAATCACACACAATGGTACACATATGCCAGAAGCTGATTTTCAGATTCTCCATTGGCAATGTGGTGTAGGATATTGCATAACTGTTGCTAATGAATGAGCATCGTGACTCATTGAATCTACTTGTCTGCATTTCAGGTAAAAATATACTAAATTATATTTGTAGTAAAGGAAAGCTACAGCCCATGCATCAGACTATGCGGTAGGCAGGGTGGTGGTTTAGAGGCCTCTCCCCTCTCATATGTATTTTTTATGAGTTTCACAGTAAAGACATGCAATTTAACTTGTAAAAGTGTATTACCTTTTAATGTGCCATGAACCCAACCAGTCATGTTGTCATCTGTGTTACGCACACCTCTATGAAGAGGGAACGCAACACCCTGCTACAACAAACTCTCCGTGAAGCGAAAAAGGTATGGACTGTAGGTGCGAGTAAGAATGACAACAGACAGAATGTGGTACCGTTTACAAGGACTTTATTCCTTTACACGGTAATATGGGGAAAAGGGGCTGGACGGAACCAAAGCAAAAAAGTACATCTCAAAGCTCCCCCTCTTCCATCTTACCTGCCTACCCACTACTTACCTAATTTAGCACCACCTGGTGCCCTAACCAAAATACAGGGAGTGGTCCGCCCAGGTCTTACCTATTGTGCATAGACAATGAATATACTACGGGTATATGTATGCCCGCGGGCCTCTTGCCTAAACACTCCCAAGGTGCCTTCCCCTTTCCCCCTGGGAACAAATGAAACAGAATATTAAGCAATTTCACAAACAAACTAAGAAACAAAGGACATCAAATAAGCTCTATCTGAGCAACAAACTCACAAAACATACCAACTTCCCAGCAATGAACTCCCAGCAAAATCAACCTCAGCAATGCCAACCTCAAGCAAAATCTCTCTATCACAATCAATTGCTCTGCAATGACCTCCCAGCAAATCTCTCTCTCCTGAACAGAACACTGGCTTTTATATAGCTTCAGAATGAATGTGTAACTGGAGACAGCTGTGTCTTGACGAGGGGGCGGGGTCAGCTCTCCAATTAGCCCTGGCGTCGACCAATCAGCTGCTTGAGGGATTTCAGGAAGCCATTTCCTGAAATAAAACACATGCAAATACACAAACTACAACACATAAACTGGGGAACGTAACAATCTGATTGTCAAACAAATCACTAAACGTAGGTGACCATTTTCATCCAAAATAATTCCAGCATCCCGAACAGTGACCTGTGCACCCGCCAACTTTCCTTCAATTCACAAGTAGCTGAAACTCTCTCACTGGAGAAAGCATCTGAGCGAGCGAAACAGCACCCTTCTGTCTCACTATATGTGGCCCATGTATCTGGTGGTGTCTGGCCAAAAAAAGAGTATGATATGGCATACTCTTTTTGGCCAGTCAGCATCACATACAGTACATGGGCTACACTTCCAGGGCCTTCCATAAGTATTCACACCCCTTGACTTTTTCCACATTTTATTGTGTTAGTCTGAATTTAAAATTCATTCAATGTCGTTTTTTTGGTCACTGGCCTATAATATCAAAGTGGAATTATGTTTTTTAAAATATTTTTTATAAATAAATCCTGGGACAAAGGATACACGTGACTCCTGGGTAGTGCAGCGTTTACCTGGAGGTTTATCACGCAATCCCCCTGTCGATGGGGTGGTAATAGGGTCGCCTTCTTCTTACTGAAGGCGATAGCCAAATCGGCATAGTCAGCAGGAATGCGCACGGTAGAAACCTGATCTGGACTCTGATGGAAACGCCTAAACACCTGCCTGAACACTCAGACCACCCCTGGAGAGCTCCCTGTCTCCACGACATTTTAGGATTGTGAATAGCCAGCCAGGGAACCTCCAAAACCACCGGAAACGCAGGTGAATCGATAAGGAACAGGCTAATCCGCTCCTTATGATTCCCCTGCATAATCATCTCCAGATGAATCGTGGCCTCCCTGACCAGCCCTGACCCTAACGGTCGACTATCTAAGGAGTGCACGGGGAAGGGGGGGGGGGGGGGGGGTCTACCTTAACTAACAGAATCCTCAACCTCTGGGCGAGCCCGCGATCTATAAAGTTCCCCGCTGCGCCTGAATCGACTAGCGTCTTATGCTGGAGAGAGGGGAAAAACTTCAGGAAACAATTTAACAAAAACATGTGACCAACAGGAAGCTTTGGGAGAGTGTGGTGCTGACTCACCTTGGGTGACCGAGGATTGTTCTGCCTGCTCTCTCTACTCCCAGATGGACTCCTCCAGCACCGACCGGAAGTGTTCCCTCTCCGGCCACAATGGGTACAGGAGGAGCCTCCTCCTCCGGTCTCCCTAGACGCAGCCCTTCCTAGCTCCATCGGGATGGGAGCGGGGGGGGCCAGGAGGTGGAACTGACAGGGCACTTTCAGAACGTCCGCGAGCAGCCAGCAGATGGTCTAGCCGGATAGACATGTCGATCAGCTCATCCAAGCTGAGCGTAGTGTCCCGACAAGCCAGCTCCCTGTGGACGTCCTCTCTTAGGCTACACCTGTAATGATCTATCAGGGCCCTGTCGTTCCACCCCGTTCCAACGGCCAAGGTCCGGAATTCCAGCGAAAAGTCCTGCGCACCCTGCCGCCGCTACATCGTACTCCCTCCCAGGCGTGATGAGCAGAGCGCTGGCACCGGATCCTGCTAGAGGAGATGGTAGAGTTGCTGGTGGGAGGGTAGGTGGGGTAGTAGGGACACCACTCCTCTCCCAACGGTCCATCCTCTCCATCATTTGATCCATTGCTATTTGATCCATTGCTGAACTGATGCGATGGAGGATGGACGTATGATGAAGGACTCTCTCCTCAATCGTGGGGGGAGGGGTGGTCGCTGCTCCTGCTGACTCCATCTGGTGGTGCCGGCTTCTGTAACGGTGGGTGAGTGATGGGTGTGGAGTCAGACGTAGAGAGCAAAAGTAAACAGGAAAAACGCTTTAATGTCCTCTACAAAGTAACAGGTCCAAACATGGGTGAAGCCCT
Organism: Oncorhynchus mykiss; assembly: GCF_013265735.2. NCBI lineage: Eukaryota > Metazoa > Chordata > Actinopteri > Salmoniformes > Salmonidae > Oncorhynchus > Oncorhynchus mykiss. The sequence goes on along the minus strand of NC_048569.1, from coordinate 60,602,117 downwards.
AAACACAGGTGCAAACAAACCCAAAACCTTAGTTACAAAACCCGGACAGCGAAAACCCAAAAGACACCGATACACCACAAATGTAACAATAACAACAAGCCCGCACAAACACCAGCGAGCAAAACAAACTTAAATAACATCCATCCCAAAACCCCAACAAGGAACAGGTGAAAACAATTAGACAAAAACAAACGAAAAGGAAAAAGGGATCGGTGGCAGCTAGTAGACCGGCGACGACGACCACCGAGCGCCACCCGAACAGGAAGGGGAGCCACTTTCGGTGGTATTCGTGACAGCGTGATCATACAGTCGTCTGATACAGCTGGCACTCTCACACGTTCCACTAGATGTTGGAACATTGCTGCAGGGACTTGTTTCCAATTCAGCCACAAGAGCATTAATGAAGTCTGGCACTGAGGTTGGGCGATTAGGTCTGGCTTGCAGTCGGCGTTCCAATTCATCCCAATTCTGTTAGATGGGGTTCATGGGGTCAGGGCTCTGTGCAGGCCAGTCAAGTTCTTCCACACCGATCTAGACAAATACTTTCTGTATGGATGGACCTTGCTATGTGCACAGGGGCATTGTCATGCTGAAACAGGAAAGTGCCTTCCACAAACTGTTGCCACAAAGTTGGAAGAACAGAATCATCTAGAATGCTGTAGTGTTAAGATTTCCCTTCAATGGAGCTAAGGGACCTAGCCTGAAGCATGAAAAACAGCCCTAGACCATTATTCCTCGTCCACCAAACTTTACAGTTGGCACTATGCATTGGGTCAGGTAGCGTTCTTCTGACATCTGCCAAACTCAGATTTGTTTGTCGGACTGCCAGATGGTGAAGCGTGATTCATCACTCCAGAGAACCCATTTCCAGTGCCCCAGAGTCCAATGGCGGCGAGCTTTACACCACTCCAGCCGACGCTTGGCATTGCGCATGGTGATCTTAGGCTTGTGTGCAACTGCTCGGCCATGGAAACCCATTTCATGAAACTCCCGACAAACAGTTATTATGTTGACATTGCTTCTAGAGGCAGTTTAAAACTTGGTAGTAAGTGTTGGAACTGAGAACAGACAATGTTTCTGCGCTACGCACTTCACCGGCCCCCTTCTGTGAGCTTGTGTGGCCTACCACTTCACGGCTGAGCCGTTGTTGCTCCTAGACGTTTCCACTTTACAATAACAGCACTTACAGTTGACCGGGGCAGCTCTAGCAAGGCAGAAATTTAACGAACTGACTTGTTGGAAAAGTGGCATCCTATTATGATACTACGTTGAAAGTCACTGTAAGGCCATTCTACTGCCAGTGTGTGTCTTTGGAGATTGCATGGCTGTGTGCTCGATTTTATACACCTGTCAGCAACGGGTGTGGCTGAAATAGCCGAATCCACAAATTTTAAGGGGTGTTCACATACTTTTGCATATACAGTATAGTGTATTTGTTTAGAAATTATTTGTTTATCTATCATGAATTATTATTTGGCTATGTGGATTTGTTATACTATCTGTGCGCCTTCTTTTGTAAACAATGTGGTCTCATTAACCTGGGCACAGTGAACAGGCAAAACCCCCCTCCCTCCTCATTTCCTTTAGAACTTTGAAGCTTCCCACAAAGTTGCTATTGTTGAACCAACCTGCTGTAGCGAGACAGAAAGAGAGTGATGAGCTGAGCAGCCCACAAAAGCGGGTAGTTAAAAAAAAGATGACTAGTATTATTGTTCGTATTATGCACAGCTCATGAGGCCCTTGATGATGTGAGGCCTGAGGCAGTTTCCTCTTCTGCATAATGATAACTATGCCACTGGGGGTAGGCCACATCAAATGAAGAGGTCATGATGAGAGCATTAATCTCAGTCCAGAATCATGCAATGAAAACATTACTTGCTTCCTGAGTGGCGCAGTGGTCTAAGGCACTGCATCGCAGTGCTGAGGTGCCACTATAGCCTCGGGTTCGATCCCAGGCTGTGTCACAGCTGGCTGTGACCGGGAGCCCCATGGGGTGGCGCACAATTGACCCAGGGTTAGGAGAGGGTTTGACTGGGGCGGATTTCCATGGCTCATCGTGCTCTAGCGACTCCTTGTGACGTTGCGGGACCCAGCAAGCTGACTTCGGTTATCTGTTGAATGGTGTTTCCTCTGACTTCTGGATTAAGCGAGCAGTGTGTTAAGAATCAGCAGGTCATGTTTCGGTGCACGCATGACTCTTGACCTTCGCCTCTCCCGAGTCCGTTGGGGAGTTGCAGTGATGAGAGAAGATTGTAACTACCAATTGGATATCACGAAAAATGGGGTAAAACAGATACATTATGTGTCTTGTACTTGTTTGAAGTTTAATTGGAAAGGGGTGAAGTGTCATTTGGAAGGGAGAAGTTACTCATTTATTGTACTAGCTGTTAAACCTGTTTGTAGACCTGCACTACATAGGAACGAAAATGAAAGCAACTTTGGCGTGTCAACCTTTAAATCTATGTTCTTAAAAATTTCTTCAGAAAACGCTATGGTCATGAAAGTCTTCATAGGCTTTGCACTTAAAATTAGTGTTTTTATGCACCAATCTTGAACTTGAAAGACGCATAGTCCATGCCAAGTCTCTTCTGTCTATCTTCACACCAGCATCCAGACTTCAAAAGACATCAGGGTGTATTTGATACTATTTGCGTTTCTTTGTTAAGGCCCTAATGACAGTGGTTTAACTGGAAGAGGCTGATAGCATCTCTCTATCTCTACAACCATCTTCAGTTCTAGCTGGAAGTCAAGTATCTGGTAGCTCCATAATGATCAGGGTGACAAAATAATTGATTTTGCCTGCATATTAATCTCTGACAATAATTTCAGGGAAGGCTGTTTTGACAATTCACTCCTTTACTGTTAACACCTGTATGACATTTCTCTGCTTCTCCTGTTTCGATAAGAGATCTGAACGTGATGACAGACTAGCGTTAACAAGCTTTCAGGTATGTTCTACAGTTACTGAATAGGTCTACCTGTTTTCATAAAGTACTGTGAGGAGTGATGGGTTCGTTTATTTGCCCAGAGACATACAGTTGAAGTCAGAGGTTTACATACACTTAGGTTGGAGTCATTAAAACTTGTCCTTAAACCACTCCACAAATTTCTTGTTAACAAACCATAGTTTTGGCAAGTCGGTTAGGACATCTACTTTGTGCATGACACAAGTAATTTTTCCAACAATTGTTTACAGACAGATTATTTCACATTTAATTCACTGTATCACAATTCCAGTGGGTCACATACACTAAGTTGACTGTGCCCTTAAACAGCTTGGAAAATTCCAGAAAATGATGTCATGGCTTTAGAAGCTTCTGATAGGCTTATTGACATAATTTGAGTCAATTGGTGGTGTACCTACCTTAAAACTCAGTGCCTCTTTGCTTGACATCATGGGAAAATCAAAAGAAATAAGCCAAGACCTCAGATTTTTTTTTTGTAGACCTTCACAAGTCTGGTTCATCCTTGGGAGCAATTTCCAAACGCCTGAAGGTACCACGTTCATCTGTACAAACAATATTCTGCAAGTATAAACACCATGGGACCACGCAGCCGTCATACCGCTCAGGAAGGAGAAGCGTTCTGTCTCCTAGAGATGAACATGGGACAAAGATTGTACTTTTTGGAGAAATGTCCCCTGGTCTGATGAAACAAAATGGAACTGTTTGGCCATAATGACCATCGTTATGATAGGAGGAAAAGGGGGAGGCTTGCAAGCCGAAGAACACCATCCCAACCTTGAAGCATGGGGGTGGCAGCATCATGTTGTGGGGGTGATTTGCTGCAGGAGGGACTGGTGCACTTCACAAAATAGATGGCATCATGACAAATGAAAATTCTGTGGATATATTGAAGCAACATCTCAAGACATCAGCTTAAAGCTTGGTCGCAAATGGGTCTTCCAAATGGACTTTGACCGCAAGCATACTTCCAAAGTTGTGGCAAAATGGCTTAAGGACAACAAAGTCAAGGTATTGGAGTGGCCATCACAAAGCCCTGACCTCAATCCTATAGAACATTTGTGGGCAGAACTGAAAAGGATAGTGGTGTGAGGATAGTGGTGTGCGAACAAGGAGGCCTACAAACTTGACTTAGTTACACCAGCTCTGTCAGGAGGAATGGGCCAAAATTCACCAAACGTATTGTGGGAAGCTTGTGGAAGGCTACCCGAAACGTTTGACCCAAGTTAAACCATTTAAAGGCAATTCTACCAAATACAGTGCCTTGCGAAAGTATTCGGCCCCCTTGAACTTTGCGACCTTTTGCCACATTTCAGGCTTCAAACATAAAGATATAAAACTGTATTTTTTTTGTGAAGAATCAACAACAAGTGGGACACAATCATGAAGTGGAACGACATTTATTGGATATTTCAAACTTTTTTAACAAATCAAAAACTGAAAAATTGGGCGTGCAAAATTATTCAGCCCCCTTAAGTTAATACTTTGTAGCGCCACCTTTTGCTGCGATTACAGCTGTAAGTCGCTTGGGGTATGTCTCTATCAGTTTTGCACATCGAGAGACTGAATTTTTTTCCCATTCCTCCTTGCAAAACAGCTCGAGCTCAGTGAGGTTGGATGGAGAGCATTTGTGAACAGCAGTTTTCAGTTCTTTCCACAGATTCTCGATTAGATTCAGGTCTGGACTTTGACTTGGCCATTCTAACACCTGGATATGTTTATTTTTGAACCATTCCATTGTAGATTTTGCTTTATGTTTTGGATCATTGTCTTGTTGGAAGACAAATCTCCGTCCCAGTCTCAGGTCTTTTGCAGACTCCATCAGGTTTTCTTCCAGAATGGTCCTGTATTTGGCTCCATCCATCTTCCCATCAATTTTAACCATCTTCCCTGTCCCTGCTGAAGAAAAGCAGGCCCAAACCTGCCACCACCATGTTTGACAGTGGGAATGGTGTGTTCAGGGTGATGAGCTGTGTTGCTTTTACGCCAAACATAACGTTTTGCATTGTTGCCAAAAAGTTCAATTTTGGTTTCATCTGACCAGAGCACCTTCTTCCACATGTTTGGTGTGTCTCCCAGGTGGCTTGTGGCAAACTTTAAACGACACTTTTTATGGATATCTTTAAGAAATGTCTTTCTTCTTGCCACTCTTCCATAAAGGCCAGATTTGTGCAATATACGACTGATTGTTGTCCTATGGACAGAGTCTCCCACCTCAGCTGTAGATCTCTGCAGTTCATCCAGAGTGATCATGGGCCTCTTGGCTGCATCTCTAATCAGTCTTCTCCTTGTATGAGCTGAAAGTTTAGAGGGACGGCCAGGTCTTGGTAGATTTGCAGTGGTCCTTCCATTTCAATATTATCGCTTGCACAGTGCTCCTTGGGATGTTTAAAGCTTGGGAAATCTTTTTGTATCCAAATCCGGCTTTAAACTTCTTCACAACAGTATCTCGGACCTGCCTGGTGTGTTCCTTGTTCTTCATGATGCTCTCTGCGCTTTTAACGGACCTCTGAGACTATCACAGTGCAGGTGCATTTATACGGAGACTTGATTACACACAGGTGGATTGTATTTATCATCATTAGTCATTTAGGTCAACATTGGATCATTCAGAGATCCTCACTGAACTTCTGGAGAGAGTTTGCTGCACTGAAAGTAAAGGGGCTGAATAATTTTGCACGCCCAATTTTTCAGTTTTTGATTTGTTAAAAAAGTTTGAAATATCCAATAAATGTCGTTCCACTTCATGATTGTGTCCCACTTGTCGTTGATTCTTCACAAAAAAATACAGTTTTATATCTTTATGTTTGAAACCTGAAATGTGGCAAAAGGTCGCAAAGTTCAAGGGGGCCGAATACTTTCGCAAGGCACTGTACTAAGTGAGTGTATGTAAACTTCTGACCAGCTGGGAATGTGATGAAAGAAATCAAATCTGAAATAAATCATTCTCTCTGCTATTATTCTGACATTTCACATTCTCAAAATAAAGTGGTGATCTTAACTGACCTAAAACAGGGAATTTTTCTTGGATTAAATGTCAGGAGTTGTGAAAAACTGAGTTTAAATGTATTTGGCTAAGGTGTATGTAAACTTCCGACTTCAACTGTATGTTTAATGTTGAAGTTGAATCACAGATGCTTTGTTGTACACTTGTTCGAACATTAGTATTTTATTAGGATCCCCATTAGCTAATTCCAAGGCAGCCACTACTCTTGCTGGGGTCCAAACAGGAACGAAACAACACATCACAACTACGGCCGTGGCGGTCACAACATTTTGTCAGCCGGTGATTGTCAAGCAAATAACTGTCGGTTTTACGGGTAATTGACCCATAATTAACACAAACACATTTAGTATCTCCTGGCTTTGGTTGAGTTCTCAACTAATGTGAACTCAACGTGAAATCAACAACAACAAAAAACACCATGTCATTGGATTTGGGTTAGAAATTGGGTGAAAGAAAAATGAAATGCCCTTACGTTGATGACTTTTTGCAAATCCAATAAGTTTTCTACATTGATTCAACCTCATCACATTGATTTTTGGGGTTGAAATGACGTGGAAACAACGTTGATTCAATCAGTTATGCCCAGTGGGTAATGACTGGTTTGTTCTTTCATAGCCATCATAACAACACTGCTAGAATCTCTATCTTTTGCATATTTTACTCAGAAAGCTGAAGACTTTTTGAAGGGAGGCCCTCCTATAGAATCATTGGCTTTATACTGTAGGCCTAAAACCAGAAAAGTCATGCTGTCCACAACCTATTTTGAGCTAGCATGCAGCTCAGCATACTGTATAGTCTTGGAAAAGAGGGCAGTCCTCTGAGATGATAACTGAACTGTGTCTTCCCTCTGGCTGTGGTGTTTTGAAAAGTGAGCAGGATAAGACTGCTCCACTCTTGTTCAGTATGTGTGGCCCTTTACTGTAGTATTTTAGGCTACCACAGGCCATCCATCGCCTTTGCCTCTGTCATTGGAGAAGCACATGAACACTGAGGGGCAACACTCTGTTTCTCCTGTTTTTCCATAGCCACCTAACACACTGTTGGCCAAGTGTGAACTGAACACACAGTAGCACCGAGAGACTCATTTGTATGCAGATCGTTTCACACTCCATTCGAGTGCATTGTGCGATGTGTGTCCCTCACTTCGATGTGATAGTAGGCTTATTTTTCCCCATTCAGACTGCTTGGTGTTGAGAAGGATTTATTGATTAACATGATCCCCTATGTACTGTACTACCGTAATACCTCAATTCAGATTGTATGTTCATTAAATCAAATCAAAGTGTATCGGTCCCATACACATACAGTGGGGCAAAAAAAGTATTTAGTCAGCCACCAATTGTGCAAGTTCTCCCACTTAAAAAGATGAGAGAGGCCTGTAATTTTCATCATAGGTACACTTCAACTATGACAGACAAAATGAGAAAAAAATCCAGAAAATCACATTGTAGGATTTTTTTATGAATTTATTTGCAAATTATGGTGGAAATAAGTATTTGGTCACCTACGAACAAGCAAGATTTCTGGCTCTCACAGACCTGTAACTTCTTCTTTAAGAGGCTCCTCTGTCCTCCACTCGTTACCTATATTAATGGCACCTGTTTGAACTTGTTATCAGTATAAAAGACACCTGTCCACAACATCAAACAGTCACACTCCAAACTCCACTATGGCCAAGACCAAAGAGCTGTCAAAGGACACCAGAAACAAAATTGAAGACCTGCACCAGGCTGGGAAGACTGAATCTGCAATAGGTAAGCAGCTTGGTTTGAAGAAATCAACTGTGGGAGCAATTATTAGGAAATGGAAGACATACAAGACCACTGATAATCTCCCTCGATCTGGGGCTCGACGCAAGATCTCACCCCGTGGGGTCAAAATGGTCACAAGAACGGTGAGCAAAAATCCCAGAACCACACGGGGGTACCTACCATCAGTAACACACTATGCCGCCAGGGACTCAAATCCTGCAGTGCCAGACGTGTCCCCCTGCTTAAGCCAGTACATGTCCAGGCCCGTCTGAAGTTTGCTAGAGAGCATTTGGATGATCCAAAAGAAGATTGGGAGAATGTCATATGGTCAGATGAAACCAAAATATAACTTTTTGGTATAAACTCAACTCGTCGTGTTTGGAGGACAAAGAATGCTGAGTTGCATCCAAAGAACACCATACCTACTGTGAAGCATGGGGGTGGAAACATCATGCTTTGGGGCTGTTTTTCTGCAAAGGGAACAGGACGACTGATCCGTGTAAAGGAAAGAATGAATGGGGCCATGTATAGTGAGATTTGGAGTGAAAACCTCCTTCCATCAGCAAGGGCATTGAAGATGAAACGTGGCTGGGTCTTTCAGCATGACAATGATCCCAAACACACCGCCTGGGCAACGAAGGAGTGGCTTCGTAAGAAGCATTTCAAGGTCCTGGAGTGGCCTAGCCAGTCTCCAGATCTCAACCCCATAGAAAATCTTTGGAGGGAGTTGAAAGTCCGTGTTGCCCAGCAACAGCCCCAAAACATCACTGCTCTAGAGGAGATCTGCATGGAGGAATGGGCCAAAATACCAGCAACTGTGTGTGAAAACCTTGTGAAGACTTACAGAAAACATTTGACCTCTGTCATTGCCAACAAAGGGTATATAACAAAGTATTGAGATAAACTTTTGTTATTGACCAAATACTTATTTTCCACCATAATTTGCTAATTAATTAATTTAAAATCCTACAATGTGATTTTCTGGATTTTTTCCCCTCATTTTTTCTGTCATAGTTGAAGTGTACCTATGATGAAAATGACAGGCCTCTCTCATCTTTTTAAGTGGGAGAACTTGCACAATTGGTGGCTGACTAAATACTTTTTTGCCCCACTATATTTAGCAGATGTTATTGCAGATGTAGCGAAATGCTTGTAATCCAAAATGTGTGCATCATATGTGTGCATCATATTACAATATAATATACAAGTTAAATGGACACATTGGGTAATAGCCTAACAGAGTTCCATGCCTAAATTATTGACCATGCATGTCTTAGGCACTTCTGGTAAACCCTAGCAACAGTGAAGATGTTTTAAACAAGGGGCATGTGAAAACCTGCTTTGGACTGCTGACATATTTTCAGTACACTAGTATAAATAAATTCATGTAGCACTGAACAAACAAAACAAGACTGCTAAGCAGTGGCATTCCAAACACATTTAACAAACTTCCCAATAGTTTCAGAGAAGTAACCGAGCATGAGACTATTGATGACTATACAAAGATTAAGGACTGCATGATCTGGTCCCCTTATTGCTGGTGTTGCGCCTGTGTCTTAAAAGTAAAGGTTGCGTAAAACAACTATACCATTATTCATCTGCACCATCTAGTTATTGTACCACAGCCAACACAACAAAGAAAGGAACACCTCCATTTCCCGAAATTAGGAGGAAATCCTAAAAAAGCAGACTTCTCTAGTACCCAGACCTGTAGTCCTTACAATGAACCTCCTGGTTGGCTAAACAGACCTTTTGTCACGACACAGTCAGACAACTCTATATGGAGCAGGGATCAAAGGAATTGATTGCGAATCACTTTGACGTGCGTCTGTATCATGTTTTCCTTAGCCAGATGCATCATTAATCATGGTCCCTCAACCATGTTTGTTTTCCCTTTGTACTCAGCCTGTGGATGAGGTATGAATATCATTGGGCATAGAGTTGTGTGTGTGTGTGTGTGTGTGTGTGTGTGTGTGTGTGTGTGTGTGTGTGTGTGTGTGTGTGTGTGTGTGTGTTTGTGTGTGTGTGTGTGTGTGTGTGTGTGTGTCAGAAACCATCATAGACACACACACAGACAAAATACACCTGTGGAAATGGTGATGCCTCTATGCATAGATATCCAAAACTTATCTCATCTCATGACAGGCTGCCCTTTATGAATCCTGTACAAAATATGGCAGTTGCTTAACCCTGGTCAAACTACAGCGAAGAGTTCCACAGAAAGTCAACCGGAATATTATAATAAGCAAATGTTGAATAACGTTGTTTACTCTTCTCAGTGTAACAAATGCCGCCTCTATTCCAGAGAAATACAGGTAGTCTATCAGGTGCCTGCAGCACGGCAGGCAGGCTCCGGGTCAGGGCAGGCAGAATGGTCAGTAATCCAGGGCAGTGTCAGAAAGGTACAGAACGGCAGGCAGTCTCAGGGTCAGGGCAGGCAGAATGGTCAAAACTGGGAAGACTAGGAAAAACAAAAACTAGAGCACAGAAAACACGGGAACACACTGGTAGGACTTGACGGGACAAGACGAACTGGCAACAGACAAACAGAAAACGCAGGTATAAATACACAGGAGATAATGGGGACAAATGGGAAACACCTGAAGATAGGTGAAACAGATGAGGGTGTGACAGTACTGTCTGGAACATTAAGCACAGCATCCAAGGGGCTTCAATTCCAAGAGGAATAACATGATTTTCATATTCTCTAAAATATGAAATACACAGGTCGTTGGGGAGAAACCAAGTGAAGCCATAAGCTATAACTTTCCCTATGTTATTTCTTGATTCAAACTGTGGTGATTTGACATGTAATTACAAACTGAGGGAAGTAAATGAGGAGATTTGGCTGTGTCCCATGTTTACTGAAGCTTCTGAGCCCAGGCCAACCAATCAGCACACCGTGTACAAGTACAGTATACAATACATGTTTAGACAGAGAGATATAAGAAGCTCATAACCCTTCAGACTGCGGAATTTATCCATAGCAGTGTGGTGTCAACACACTACATTTATAGAATAGAAAGGTGAACGAGACGTACAGAGCCTTCAGAAAGTATTCACACCCCTTGACTTTGTTGTGTTACAGCCTGAATTGCATTTAGATTATGGGTCACTGATCCACACACAACATCCCATAATGTCAAAGTGGAATTTTGCTTTTCATTATTTTTTACAAATGAATTCAAAATGAAAAGCTGTCATGTCTTGAGTCAATAAGTATTCAACCCTTTTGTTATGGCAAGCCTAAATAAGTTCAGGAGAAAAAAAAATGCTTAACAAGTCACATAATAAGTGCCATCGACTCACTCAGTGTGCAATGATAATGGTTAACATTATTTTTGAATGACTACTCCACCTCTGTACCCCACACATAGTACAATTATCGGGTGTGAACACCTTCTGAAGGCACCGCATACCTGTTGATGGAGAACTGATGATTGAAAGGTTTTCAATTTAATTTCAGAATGTTCTACAAATATTATTTAGAATATTTTGGGGATAAGTAGGATGGTAGATAGTTTCACCCACGAATCCCCAAATGAACCCTGAATTGCATATCACAATAGATTATACCCATCTGTTCTGGTCCATAATGCAATACTATAGGAATATTCCCACAATTCAAGCAAGCATTGACAATTGAAATGATCATGACAACAAACACATAAGACAATACAGATGCATAACCTAAAACAAGTGGACAGCGTCTCCACTTGTTGTCAAACTGCAAGACTGGGCAGTCACTCCAGTTAATTGTAGTAACTATAGCAAAAACTGGGAAAGGTCTTGAAATAGGAAGGAATTGGGAATGTGAGTTGCCTTAAATCATTTAACTCATGACTGCTTCAACAGTTTTTTTTTATAATAGGAGAACCAAGTAACTATGTACTAGTTTTAATCTCTAGAATCCCACTTTGTGTAATGTTGAAAATGAGCTGTTCTTATTACGGTCTAGAAGAGGTGTCATCTTGGATTGTGGCTGTAAAGACTCATAATATGAATTTGTACATACCCTAATTTGTACATACCCTAATTTGTACATACCCTAATTTGTACATACCCTTATAATTAATTTCAGCTTTTTTGATGTTTTTTATAATCTTTATTTAACTAGGCAAGTCAGTTAAGAACAAATTCTTATTTTACAATGACGGCCTACCCTCTCCTAACCCGGACGAAGCTGGGCCGATATGGGACTCCCGATGGGACTCCCGATCACGGCCGGTTGTGATACAGTCCGGGATCGAACCAGGGTCTGTAGTGATGCCTCTAGCGCTGAGATCCAGTGACTTAGACTGCTGCGCCACTCAGGAGCCCCTATCATGTGTGCTATTAAGACATTTATAGACAGCCACACAGCTGAACCACTTTGTGAGTCAAATAAAAAACAATGCATTAAAGCAGCATTAGTGCATTGGTAATTGACTTTATTTTCATTGTGTGTTGGAAAGGGTAAGTCCTGAAGAATGTCCTTATAAACAACCTCCTACTATGTCATTTGTTATTTGTGTATAATAGAATGAAAGATCAAGGGAGGGAGAGAGAGAGAGAGAGAGAGAGAGAGAGAGAGAGAGCGAGAGAGCGAGAGCAAGAGAGAGGTTATTGTGTAAGTCCCAAAGGCATAATGAGTGGGTTGGCCTGGGATAGATAAATAAAAACCTGATCATGGGGCCTGTAGAAGGTGATGTGACTCATATCTCGTCCAGTCCTGACACTTCTCTGATATGTTTGTATTGTGGTAACTACAGCCAGACAATGTATTTGTTTTCCTTTTTAGTCATAATTACTTTTGAGTATATACCCTTCGGTGAGAAGCCATCAAAATGCATAAACCTTAGTGAAAAATGAAAACAAATACAAATGTTTCCAACCTCCCTAATCAGTCCAGATCAGTCCAGCCTGATCCAATTTCAAACTTTTTTCAGTGAACATAGTGCATTGAGAAACAAAAAATTGCAATTCCTAATTGGAAATTATATAGCATTTGGAAACAAAAACAAAAATCCCTAAAAACACTACCTTAAACGTAAACCACAATGACTGGCTATCAGGACCTGTGGGCTACTGTTCAGTGGCTTCGAGAGTCACAACACACTCCTGTTATTTTGAGAAACAGCCTTTTCAAAACCACGTCGAGTTGGAGAGCTGCTCTACTGTACACTCTTAGAAAAAAAGGTGCTATCTAGTACCTAAAACTTTTTTGGGGGGCTGTACCCATAGGAGAACCCATTGAAGAACCCTTTTTGGTTCCAGGTAGAACCCTTTTAGGTTCCAGGTAGAACCGTTGGGGATGGCCAAAGAATACTGTATTTTTCTAAGAGTGCAGCATAACATGTCTATCAAACTCTGGCTGCCACCGTTTCCTTCACTGCTCCACAGTCAGATGGGCAGCAGCCAACCATGTCGCATCTGTCTGGCCCAAAGTTATGTGGTTTGAATAAAGACTTTCAGATGTTCATTGTGTGGGGCCATACCACATGACAAGTGGGGCCACACCAATAATCCACACTCATTTCAAATGCTCAACCTCATTAGCTGACATCGACGCCCCCTTAGAGTTTGGGTTCAATAGTTTTCTTTCAGAATCAGTTCCACTAATTTAGGGGCCTAGTATTACCACTGTCCTGGTGGAAGGTCGAAATGAACCACTGGTATTCAGACATGGGTTCAATGAGAGAGCCAAGCCCGAGGGTGAGACGCCCTGTACTAGGATTTCACACTCGTTACTCGTAAAGCTACACAATGCTGTGTTTACTAAAAGGGGAAAAGTAGGACCTACGTGATGAACAACGTTCCCGAAATATGCAGTATATTTACGTCTGTGACGGAAAAAAAGATGGAGAGTATTTATACTGAGCTCAACTCTGCACTGTGTCAGTTTCCCAGAGGCAGATGTGTTCTCTAAACAAAGCCATGGCCACTTGAAAGTTTAAACCATTTGAGCTACGGCTATAATGGCACACTTCTCATAACAGAGGCCTAGACTCACATTATTTACAATAGACTGGCAATGATATTAACAGACACTAGATATACTGTACTGTCTGGGCAACCTGTCACATTTAGAGGTGTGACGTTAGGTAGCTACTTCACACGTAGTATAGAAGGGCATTGATATCAATGATAAGCATTCCAATCAAATCATGCCTCGTCACACATTTAGCATATTATCGAAAAATGTTGCCCTTTACTGAAAAGGATCATTTGGACTTTGCTTCTCGCCATTCACACAACCCTTGAATGTGGACTTCTGCTTCTGTGGGGTGATGATCACCAACTCAATGGAACTTTCCAGATTCCTGCATTTTCGGGGAAGTCTGCCGTAAGAGTTCAGATGCTTTCCACACACACTCCTATAACACCCCTGTGTTTACGGCTTAGGCCAATCAGAGAGCTAGAGGAACGGAGACACATATGGAAGACATCTTTACAGGATTTGAGGTTTCGTGCCTCTCACTCAGCCAAAGGCTTCATTTTTAGACATGCTATGAGTGCCGTTCTGAGAAATTACATCAATTGATTGGACAAGTTGGGTTTCAACACGATGGACTTTCAATGAGTTGCTTTTCCAGTCAGTTTTATGAAAGCACTGCTTTGGTGTCCTGGAACATTTCCCCCCACTATTATGACTCGTAGTAAAAATAAAAGTCTGTATATAGTTCTTGTGAATCAACTAGTGATGGGGGGAAATGATGTATACAGTTACGTATCGGGTTATTATTTTTAACAATATATCATATCGTTTGGACACTATCCCTATATTACTTAGCACTTGTTTCCTGTGCTTTTGTTCAGTGTCTATTGCTGTCTAATAACAGTGTAATTGCAGCGGTGAGTAACACATGACAGTCATGGCCGTGCTTAGAGGTCATTAAGTGTTTGTCCTTCAAAGGAAAATCTCCTTCAGCTCTGTAACTATTTCTGATAGCTACCTAGCAGAATGACTGGCATTGACCTAGCAGAGAAATAATCACCATGTCTAGGCTACGTGGTTATTCCTCTCATAGACCCATTGGGTCAGGTATGATTGAAGTTAAATGGATCATATTGGGTCTTTCTGATGGCCCCTCCATCCTGTTCCAACCCAAGTCAGGCTCTTCTGCACCTGGTCTCCGTGGACCGTAGGGCATCAAAGACATGTCGGAAACTTTTAAGAGAAAAGTGTTCAATATGACAAGGATCCTTTGTACTCTGTTATGCAGTGCAAAGTACATTCTCTGAATTACCCCCAAATGACTCTCCCACAAACTCATATGTCGATTTTCGAAAAGAAAATTCACAAAAGAATTTCACATTTTGGACATGACTATGGGAGCAACCTACAAATGGGGTAATAACATACGCTTAATGGTCCTACCAGAATGTAGCAGAATCTATTATTGTGCCAATGTCGCCAAAACAAAACAACAAATAAAGAGTGCCACAAACACAAACAACCAAGTATTCAAATGACACGTGTCACAAATGCCACTCCCCTTCAGAAAAGCCTTCAATCCAAAAGTAGGTAGTAAAACTGCATATGACATGTATATTTGGTTGTGAGGCCTGCCTATCTTCTGTATCATCTGGTAGTTGTCACCCCCCCCCCCCCTCTCCCCTTCTGTAAACAGAGGCTGGGAGAGGAGATCTGTGGTGTTCCTGCCTTGGAGTTCCTGTAGGTACACCACCTCCTCCTTTCCGGCTGGGAATCTGGGACTTCTCAAAGACTATATAGCCTCCAAGTTCAGGGGAGGTTGAACCTTTCACTCGCTTAAAATTCCTCCCTGATCGCTTACTTCCTGAAAATAACACCTCTGGCCCTGCCACACACACAAACGCACACTCCTGTGCTAATACCAGTCAAAACGCCAGACTGAGCAAGCCATTAATTGTCTCTAAGCCTGACAACTGAAAGGCACATTACATGAATTTCTTGTTAAAACAAACAAGGTTGTACCATGTCAAATGTCTATATTGTCACAAAAATGGGTAGGTCAAAAATAATGGACAGAAGGAACGAATTAAAGCAGGTGAAGAGGGAACAGTGAAACATTAGATGAGCTGAAACAGTGTTCATCAACATGTTCTGATTTGTAGTCAACTTTCATTGCTCTCTTTTCCTTAAACATCATGATTAATACTTTTGATGAGTGACTTGACCTTATTTGAGGGGCAAATTCACAGTGCAATGTGAAAATAATTCTTCAACAACGCATTGACTGGCAAACCAAACCTGGGTAAAAAAAAATTGTCTAATATTAGCTCTCTTGCTGAGAGACAGACAACGCTTGTCACGAACCTCGCCGAAGATGGTGCCTCTTCCTGTTCGGGCGGTGCTCGGCGGTCGTCGTCGCCGGTCTATTAGCTGCCATCGATTCCCTTTCCGTTTGTTTTGGGTTATTGGGTAATTGGGTACACCTGTTTTGTATTAGGGTTTGTTTGTAGGGTATTTAAGGGCACTAGGCCCGCTGGGTATTTGTGCGGGCTTGTCTTTGTTACTCTGATTTATTTGTGTATTTATTCTCCGGACTATTTTGTCCTGTTGTTTGGACTGGCAACTTATATACACCCTATGTGTTGGCGTGACTGTTTTGTTGCGCTGGGGAATAAATTTGAAGAACGACTGAACCCTGCTCTCTGCGCCTCATTCCACCCACCACACCTAGTTGAGCGTAACAGAAGCCCGCACCATTTGAAATGGAGTCAGCAGGAGCAGCGACCACCCCTCCCCCCACTATGGAGAAGCGTGTCCATCACCACACAGCTGTCCTCCATCGGATTGGTACCGCGATGGACCAGATGATGGAGAGGATGGAACGATGGGAGAGGAGTGGTCTCCCGACGTCTACCCCAGCTCCCCCACTGCCGACACCACCTACTCCACCTCGATTCAGGCGCAGCTGGGAGTTTTATGGATCGTGGACTCGCCCGTAAATTGGGTATTCCGTTAGTGCAGATAGACCCACCTGTCCCCGTGCACTCCTTAGATAGCCGACCGTTAGGGTCAGGGCTGGTCAGGGAGGCCACGATTCCGCTGGACATGGTAACGCAGGGGAATCATAGGGAGAGGATCAGTTTCTACCTTATTGATTCACCTGGGTTTCCGGTGGTGTTGGGGGTTCCCTGGCTGGCTATTCACAATCCCTTTATTTCCTGGAAACAGGGGGCTCTTAAGGGGTGGTCAGACGAGTGTTCAGAGAGGTGTATAGGAGTTTCCATCGGTGCCACGATGGTGGAGAGTCCAGACCAGGTTTCCACCGTGCGCATTCCCCCAGAATATGCCGATTTGGCTATCGCTTTTAGTAAGAAGAAGGCGACCAAATTACCACCCCATCGACGGTGGGATTGCGTGATAAACCTCCAACGCTGCACTTCCCCGGAGTCATGTGTACCCACTGTCACAGGAGGAGACGCTGGCTATGGAAACATATGTCACGGAAGCTCTGAGACAGGGGTACATTCGGCCCATGTCACCCGTCTCCTCGAGTTTCTTTTTTGTGAGGAAAAAGGAGGGAGGTCTGCGTCCGTGCATTGATTATCGAGGTCTCAATTCGATCACAGTGGGTTTTAGTTATCCGCTACCTCTCATCGCTACGGCGGTGGAATCATTCCACGGAGCGCGTTTCTTCACAAAACTGGACCTCAGGAGCGGAAAACAGTGTTTAGTACCACATCAGGCCACTATGAGTACCTCGTCATGCCGTATGGGTTGAAGAATGCTCCAGCCGTCTTCCAATCCTTTGTAGATGAGATTCTCAGGGACTTGCACGGGCAGGGTGTGGTAGTCTATATTGATGACATCTTGATTTATTCTGCTACACGCGCCGCGCATGTTTCCCTGGTGCGCAAGGTTCTTGGGCGACTGCTAGAGCATGACCTATACGTCAAGGCTGAGAAATGTGTGTTCTCCAAACCAGCCGTTTCCTTCTTGGGTTATCGCATTTCCAGCTCGGGGATGATGATGGAGTGTGACCGCGTTAACGCCGTGCGTAATTGGCCGACTCCGACCACGGTAAAGGAGGTGCAGCGGTTTTTAGGGTTTGCCAATTACTACCGGAGGTTTATCCGGGGTTTTGGCCAAGTAGCGGCGCCCATTACCTCACTGCTGAAGGGGGGGCCGGTGCGTTTGGGGTGGTCAGCAGAGGCTGATGGAGCCTTCAACCAGTTGAAGGCACTGTTCACTGGGGCTCCCGTGTTGGCGCATCCGGACCCTTCGTTAGCATTCATAGTGGAGGTGGATGCGTCCGAGGCTGGGGTTGGAGCCGTGCTGTCTCAGTGCTCGGGCACACCACCGAAGCTCCGTCCCTGCGCTTTCTTTTCTAAGAAGCTGGGTCCGGCGGAGCGGAACTATGATGTGGGGGACCGGGAGTTACTAGCTATGGTAAAGGCCCTGAAGGTGTGGAGACACTGGCTACAGGGGGCTAAACACCCTTTTCTCATCTGGACTGACCACCGTAATCTGGAGTATATTCGAGCAGCGAGGAGACTGAATCCGCGTCAGGCTAGGTGGGCCATGTTCTTTTACACGTTTTAGATTTACGATCTCTTACAGACCATGTTCCCTCAACACTAAGGCCGACGCGCTGTCCCGTCTCTATGACACCGAGGACCGGTCCATCGAACCCACTCCCATCCTTCCAGCCTCTCGGCTGGTGGCCCCAGTGGTATGGGAGGTGGACGCGGACATCGAGCGGGCGTTGAGGGTTGAACCTGCGCCTGCACAGTGTCCGACTGGTAGAAGTTACGTACCGCTTGGTGTCCGTGATAAGTTGATTCGGTGGGCCCACACACTACCGTCAGCGGGTCATCCGGGGATCGATAGGACAGTGCGGGGTCTTAGAGGGAAATACTGGTGGCCCACCTTAGCTAGGGATGTGAGGCTCTATGTCTCTTCCTGTTCGGTATGCGCCCAGAGTAAGGCTCCTAGGCACCTTCCTAGAGGGAAGTTACAGCCCCTCCCGGTTCCACAACGGCCATGGTCCCATCTCTCGGTAGATTTCCTTACTGATCTTCCCACATCTCAGGGGAACACTACCGTTCTGGTTCTCTAAGTCCTGCCGTCTCCTCCCATTGCCTGGTCTCCCTACGGCCCTACAGACTGCAGAGGCTCTATTTACCCACGTCTTCCGGCACTATGGGGTTCCAGAGGATATCGTCTCCGATCGGGGTCCCCAGTTCACGTCTCGGGTTTGGAAGGCGTTTATGGAGCGTCTGGGGATCTCGGTCAGCCTTACCTCTGGTTATCACCCCGAAAGTAATGGGCAGGTGGAGAGAGTAAACCAGGAAGTGGGCAGGTTTCTGAGGTCGTATTGCCAGGACCGGCCAGGAGAATGGGCGAGGTACGTCCCGTGGGCAGAGTTAGCCCAGAACTCTCTTCGGCATTCGTCCACGAATATGTCGCCATTCAAATGTGTACTGGGCTACCAGCCGGTCCTGGCTCCGTGGCATCAGAGTCAGACCGAGGCTCCTGCGGTGGAGGAGTGGGTACAGTGCTCTAGAGAGACCTGGCGGGCAGTCCAGGATTCTCTCAGGCAGGCCAGTGAATGGCAGAAGAGAGACGCTGACCGCCACCGCAGTGAGGCCCCGGTGTTCGCACCAGGGGACAGGGTCTGGCTCTCGACCCGAAACCTGCCCCTCCGCCTGCCCTGCCGGAAGCTGGGGCCGCAGTGTGTGGGGCCATTTAAAGTTCTGAGGAGGATAAACGAGGTGTGTTATAGATTGCAACTTCCCTCTTATTATCGTATTAACCCCTCGTTTCATGTGTCTCTCCTCAGGCCGGTGGTAGCTGGTCCCCTACAAGACAGTGAGGTACCGGAGGTCCCTCCACCCCCTCTGGACATCGAGGGGTCCCCGGCGTACACAGTACGAGCTATTCTGGACTCGAGACGCCGGGTGAGGGGCCTGCAGTACCTCGTGGACTGGGAGGGGTACGGTCCGGAGGAGAGGTGCTGGGTACCGGGGAGGGACATTTTAGATCCTTCCCTCTTGAGGGATTTCCATCGCCTCCACCCGGATCGCCCTGCACCTCGTCCTCCGGGTCGTCCTCGAGGCCGGGGTCGGCGCGCTGCGGGAGCCGCGCGTCAGGGGGGGGGGGGGGGGGGGGGGTACTGTCACGAACCTCGCCGAAGATGGTGCCTCTTCCTGTTCGGGCGGTGCTCGGCGGTCGTCGCCGGTCTATTAGCTGCCATCGATTCCCTTTCCGTTTGTTTTGGGTTATTGGGTAATTGGGTACACCTGTTTTGTATTAGGGTTTGTTTGTAGGGTATTTAAGGGCACTAGGCCCGCTGGGTATTTGTGCGGGCTTGTTTGTGTTACTCTGTGTTTGGTGTGATTTATTTGTGTATTTATTCTCCGGACTATTTTGTCCTGTTTGGACTGGCAACTTATATACGCCCTGTGTGTTGGCGTGACTGTTTTGTTGCGCTGGGGAATAAATTTGAAGAACGACTGATCCCTGCTCTCTGCGCCTGATTCCACCCACCACACCTAGTTGAGCGTAACAACGCTACTGATAATAACTGAAGTATTTAAAAATGTGCCCAATAAAAAAAACTGTCTTGATGAAAAATATGGAGGCTTATACTTGTTTTTAAGATACAGAGATAGACACGCTAAGCTGTGATCATGTATATCAAGACATGACTTTTCAGAGGTTTTATGATGAATATTTTGTGAATCTAAACACATTTTCTCCAACAGAATATGGTCTTAATAATTGTGAGTTGCATTGACACAGTTGGAGTTTGAATTTAACCATTGCATACAGTACCAGTCAAAAGTTTGGACACACCTTCCTTTATTATTTTTATTATTTTCTACATTGTAGAATAATAGTGAAGACATCAGAACTATGAAATAACACATATAGAATCATGTGGTAACCAAAAAAGTCTTAAAACAAATCAAAATATATGTTATATTTGAGATTCTTCAAAGTAGCCACCCCATTACCTTGATGACAGCTTTGCACACTCTTGGCATTCTCTCAACCAGCTTCACGACATGAGGTAGTGCCCTGGAATGCATTTCAATTAACGTGTGCCTTGTTAAAAGTGAATTTGTGGAATTTCTTTCCTTCTTAATGCAATTGAGCCAATCACTTGTGTTGTGACAAGGTAGGGGGGTATACAGAAGATAGCCCTATTTGGTAAAAGACCAAGTCCATATTATGGCAAGAACAGCTCAAATAAGCAAAGAGAAACGACAGGCCATCATTACTTTAAGACATGAAGGTCAGTCAATGCAGAACATTTCTAGAACTTTCTTCAAGGGTAAAAAACATCAAGCGCTATGATGAAACTGGCTCTCAGTGCAAAAAATTGTAAAATAAATAAAAACCCTTGAGTAAGTAGGTGTGTCCAAACTTTTGACTAGTACTGTAATTCTGTCAAATCCTTTTCCATATTGGCATAATGACAGACAAAAACCTGTGACTGACATCACAGACTTTTCACATAGACTAATTGGACATGTTTCCGTATTTTTTTATTTCTATATATATTTTTATTATATTATTTATTATATATATAAGTATTTGGTAACACTTAAAATATTTACAAATCACATTGATTGAACTTCAGTTTTATATGGTGAACATTGACAAAGAATAACAAAGAAAGATGGAACAAATGGAAAACTGAAGAGAGCAGTCTGTTATTCTTTGTCAATGTTCACCATATAAAACTGAAGTTCAATCAATGTGATTTGTGATTTGTAAATATTTTAAGTGTTACATAATATATATAAAATACAATTAATAGTTTTCCATTTGTTCACAATAGTTGTTTTGTTTAAGTCACACTTGAAATAAAAATGCTAAGTGTAAGTGGCAAGTCTGATTGTGAGTGTTGCTAGTTGCGGTTTACTAAACAAACAGTAGGGAGACTGCATTCGTATCTCAACAAGTTACAACAAGTTACAAGTCTGATTCTGATTGTTGCTAGTTGCGGTTTACTAAACAAACAGTAGGGAGACTGCATTCGTACCTCAAAGAGTTACAGCAGAGAACGTTTTAGAAAATTGGAGTGATTATCTTAGAACCTACAATTCTATTGTGCATAAGGAAATGTTTTATACTTTTTGGGGGGGAATTTTTGGTTCATTGAAAGAAGCAAACTCACATGTAGGCGTTATGCCCAGCGCCAATATGTAGACATAATTTATGTACAGTGCATTCGGAAAGTATTCAGAACCCTTGACTTTTTCTACATTTTGTTACGTTACAGCCCTATTCTAAAATGGATTAAATCGTTTTTTTCCCTCATAAATTTTTTGGGGTGGAAAATGTATAAAAAAATTAATAAAAATTAAATGTCACATTTAAATAATTATTCAGACCCTTTACTCTGTACTTTGTTGAAGCACCTTTGGCAGCAATTACAGCCTCGACTCTTCTTGGGAATGACACTACAGACTTGGCACACCTGTATTTGGAGAGTTTCTCCCATTCTTCTCTGCAGATCCTCTCAAGCGATGTCAGGTTGGATGGGGAGCGTCTCTGCACAGCTAATTTCAGGTCTCTCCAGAGGTGTTTGATCGGGTTCAAGTCCAGGCTCTGGCTGGGCCACTCAAGGACATTCAGAGACTTGTCCCCAAGCTACTTCTGCATTGTCTAGGCTGTGTGCTTAGGGTCATTGTCCTGTTGGAAGGTGAACCTTCTGAGAGTCCTTTAGGTGGGGGCTCCCGAGTGGCGCAGCAGTCTAAGGCACTGCATCTCAGTGCTTGAGGCGTCACTACAGACACCCTGGTTTGAATCCAGGCTGTATCACAACCGACCGTGATTGGGAGTCCCATAGGGCAGCGCACAATTGGCAAAGCGTTGTCAGGGTTTGGCCGGTGTAGGCCGTCATTGTAAATAAGAATCTGTTCTTAACTGACTTGCCTAGTTAAATAAAGGTTAAATAAATCAAAAATAAAGGTGGCTTTAGGGAAAATTCCAAGCGGGCTATCATGTGCCTTTTACTGATGGTTGTCCTTCTGGAAGGTTCTCCCATCTCCACAGAAGAACTCTGGAGCTATGTTAGAGTGCCAATCGAGTTCTTGGTCACCTCCCTGACCAAAGCCCTTTTCCCCGATTGCTCAGTTTGGCCTAAGAAGAATCTTGGTGGTTCCAAACTTCTTCCATTTAAAAAAGAGGACTTGGGGACTTTCAATGATTAAAAAAAATCTAAAAACCTGGTTTTGCTTTGTCCTTACGGGTATTGTGTGTAGATTGATGAGGAAAAACATTTATTTAATGCATTTTAGAATAAGTATGTAATGTAACAAAATGTGTAAAAAGTGAAGGGGTCTGAATACTTGCCAAATGCACTGTATTACATGGTTCCTCAAGAGATAGGCCTGTAACTCATGCGTGAGGTCGTTTTGTGCACAGGAAATAATCCAAATATTAAACTTCTGACAAAAATCCAGCAGGAACAGATACGGTGAATTCGGAAAGTATTATTATTATACCTTTATTTCAACAAGGAACACAGACTGAGACCAAGGTCTCTTTTACAGCTGGGCCCTGCATATACATGTTTACACATACAGTTTATCTACAATGATTAAGAAACTACACAAGACAAACAAAACGATCACAGATAACACAAAAAAATACAGCAACAGATTACATTTACACACAGGTTATTCCCCTAACAGCACAAGAACTTGCATTACCCGAAACAGTTACAATCAATACAAAAATAAAAATGCTCCAATAAATATGTTAAATGAGCAAGGGGGACAAGTCTCAAGTTTAAGTTTAGTCTGCAGGCTATTCCATAGGCAAGGAGCGTAACAGGAAAAGGCAGCCATACCCAACTCTGTGGAAATCGCATGGGCCTCAAGTGTAATCCATGTTTGAGACCTGTTTTTTAAGAATTCTAATTCTAATATTGATGAGTGATGATAAATAAGAAGGTAGCTTATTCAGTAATGCATTATAGACAAACACGAGAGCATGTTGTTCTCGTATCACGGACAACGAAGTCCAACCCACATTTTGATATAAAACACAGTGGTGAGTTCTGTAGCTAGCACCCGTAATAAACCTACATGCGCAATAATAAGTAGCATCCAGCGATTTAAGTGTTGATGCCGTAGCATGCATGTAAATAATATCCCCATAATCTATAACAGACAGAAAAGTAGCTTGCACAATTTGTCTTCTATTTGTAGAGGACAAACATGTCCTGTTTCTATAGAGGAAGCCTAGCTTGATTTTTTGCCGTTTACAAAGTTCGTCAATAGACAGTTTATCATCCAACCATATCCCTAAGTATTTATATGCAGAGACCTGATTAATTTGAGAACCATCTAAACTCGTAAATGCTTCGCCTTTTCCACATTTCGTTGCGTTACAGCCTTATTCTAAAAGGTATTAAATAGTTGTTTTTTCTTATCAATCTACACACAATACCCCATAACGACGAAGCAAAAACAGGTTTTTAGAAATGTAGGTTCCAGTCCTTAACCCTAAATCAACCCCAACTCTAAGTCTCTACCCCAACAGGACATCACATGCCTGGGACATAGTCTGCATATGTGAGATTTGAGCGTGCCTGCTGCTCCTTGCTGCAGCTGGATACTGTATATTGTGGGGCAGCGCTACAGAAGAGTGTTAGGACTGAACTATGGCACTGGGAGAGAACAGCGTCCAAATCCCTCTGATTTATTATAGGGATTAACGTGTCTCTGATGAACCCTGAATCCTCATTGTCATCCAATCCTCTGCAGGTGTAACCAATTACCAGCCTTTATTACAGACACACTGCCCTTAATCACTGGCCATATAAGAGCACCTACTGATATTGTTATAAATTAGTGTGTGTATACGGTTTGTGGTTGTGTGTGTGTTATACACTGTCTAAGCCTTTCACGTGTGTTGTTGTGAGTCAGGAGAAGAACATGCCATTTGTCTGGAAGTTGAAATGAATCTACTGTTTTAGTCAATCATTTGTGGTCTAAATTATCTGAGTACATAGGGATGCCAGGGTGGCCTTAGCAAAATAGTTATGCACCACTTGCAAGCATTTAATATGGAACATACATAGATGTACTATACTGTAGGGTATTTATTCAGTAGGAACTGCAGAAATAGCATAATTAGACAAATGCATGTGTTAGCATTGGTTTCAGAGGTATTATTTGAAAAGTATAATAATGTTTTAAAAATATGATTCATGTCATTGACACAATTCTGATTACATTTTGAGGCTTTAGTATTACTAACAGGATGAGCAGTCTCTGTTGATCCTTTCTTGACACTGTACAATCTTCAAACCGAGAGCACCCTCCTGTGGTGAGATATCAACACTTACACGGACAGAGACGGACTGAGCTTTCAGGCTTGTCTACTCATAGGTAGTGCTGAGCGATAAGTACTTTTTGCTGTTGTTTCTGTTTTTGTTCGATGATTAAAATGGACGGTTTTCGATTTCTCGAAAACCGTCATTTTTAATCATCGAACAAAAACAGAAACAACAGCAAAAAGTACTTATATTTTTTTTTTACATTAAATGCACTATGTGGGTTGGATGCTGTAACAACACTGAATAAAACAATTAAAAGTCCCATGATGGTAGTGACTGCCCATTACTGCATAATTTACTCACATTACTTTAATAAAATATTTGTTTTATTTGATGACTATATTTTCATTCCAAGTCATCATCTCATCTCTATTGAGCTGCTGTCTATGCTGTCTAAAAACAATCACTATTTTAGTAGTTCTTCAAGTAAATAAGGCATACTTTTATGACTGCTGAATACCAACTATCAATCACTTA
The DNA here is from genome assembly GCF_013265735.2 of Oncorhynchus mykiss. Lineage (NCBI taxonomy): Eukaryota > Metazoa > Chordata > Actinopteri > Salmoniformes > Salmonidae > Oncorhynchus > Oncorhynchus mykiss. The sequence continues at coordinate 60,576,643 of NC_048569.1, read as the reverse complement.
GATCATGTATTTTAAGGCTTGCGAAGCAACTGCTTTCTATCCCTCTCGATCGCACATTCTTCTCTCAGTTTCTTCTTTTATTTTCGGCGTCTGTTCCACACATTAGGACAAGTTTCAGCGGGTGCGCAATGGATTATGGTCATTGTAGTTAATCACCACGTTTCTGCACTAAACTATGTTTAATATTTACCTGTTGGAAACTACAAATCCCCACTACATAGCACAGTTCAGGCTTGATCTGATTTATGTCTAGACATTGCACATCCAGCTCACAAAAAAACGGAACTAAATGGAATTCGAATAATTGGTCAATTAGTTTTAGTTTTTTTTAAAACATTAATTTATGTTAATCGCTCATCACTACTAATAGGGCTGTAAGGGAGGGCATGTTATTGATAACTTTTAAAGTTTACCAGTAAACTAACAGAATTTTGGTAACTTTCAAGTTTTTAATTTTAATTTTATCACGTTACATCTCGTGGCCTTTTTGGGTACTTCCGATTATCACGGGCGTCTGTAATTGTATCTGGACCCTTGTGTGGGTTTATCATAAAATGTCAAATCCACGGATTAACTCAACTTTCTCTTCCAGTCTCACTTCAGAATTAGATGTTCATCCATGTTCCTCAAACTTCAAATTTCAAATGTATTGCAAATGTCACATTTTGAAGAGTTTAAGGTTAAGTGTATCCATTAACCCTACATTTTTTAAAGTCAATGTTAAGTTTTGGCATTAACTCTGAAAGGTTAAGGTTAGGTTTAAGGTTTGGGATAGGCTTAAAACAAAATCACTGGATTCAAACTTGCAACCTTTGGAATCAGACAATACCCTAACAAAACCGAAACCTACTTGAAGGTAACAGCCCTCACTGTTGCCCCTAATGGTCGGTTTCCACGTCATCCTCAGACATAGATGGACGTCGAATATGGACTTGTATCACAGGTGACCTGGCTGGATTAATTTGTCATATAGCACATTATTTTTTTTAGCTAGTAACAAGTAAATGTTTATCTTTAGAAATCAACTATGAGAAACATAGCCAATTAATATAACACAGATTTGGATTTCACCCCTCTGAAAAGCGAATGGTTTTGACCGTTCGGAATTTCGAGGAGCGCTGTTCTCTTCTCCCGCCTCGACCTTTAGGACTCGCAAAAACGATTGCGGTCCTTGTGAAATTATACCTTTACCCCTTTCATGTAAAATGACCAAATGCTATGACTGTTTAAAGCAGAACTACTAACAATTGTTTTTTTTATGGTGAATTTAGCAATCGAAAAAGCCCAAATCAGCAGTTAGACGTGCAATCAGCAAGACGTGAGGTTGTGTCCACACTCCTATAGTCTACACAGCCCCCCGATAAAACACACCTTTCTTCGGCGCATTTGGTAACAATGACCCAGAACATGATATTGTTAAGCATATGATGTAATATTGCGAAATCCATTTGACAAACATCTGAATGCTGAAGATACCGCTCAGATATAGCCTACGAATATTAGAACAGGGATAGGGTAGGCCTATCTGTCGTTGGTACGAGCAGCTGCTTCTCCTGCACTGTGCGCACAGTTATCTGACTTGTAGATCAATGTCATATGCAGTTACATGCATACAAGTTTGATAAGCAATACAGTAAAAAATGTGATTTTCCTGTGTTTTATACACACTACATGACCAAAAGTGTGTGGACACCTGTTCATCGAACATCTCATTCCAAAATCATGAGCATTAATATGGAGTTGGTCCCCCTTTGCTGCTATAACAGCCTCCACTCTTCTGGGAATGTTTTTCACTAGATGTTGGTACATTGCTGCAAGGACTTGCTTCAATTCAGCCACAAGAGCATTATTGAGGTCAGGCCCTGATATTGGGCGATGAGGCCTGGCTCGCAGTCGGCGTTCCAATTCATCCCAAAGGTGTTCTATAGGGTCGAGGTCAGGGCTCTGTGCAGGCCAGTCAAGTTCTTCCACACCGATCTAGACAAATACTTTCTGTATGGACCTCGCAAGGTGCAAGAGGGCATTGTCATGCGGAAACAGGAAAGGGCATTTTCCCCAAACTGTTGCCACAAAGTTGGAAGCACAGAATCGTCTAGAATGTAATTGTATGCTGTAGCGATAAGATTTCCCTTCACTGGAACTAAGAGGCCTAGCCCGAACCATGTAAAACAGCCCAAGACCATTATTCTTTCTCCACCGAAATGTATAGTAGGCACTATGCATTGTGGCAGGTAGCATTCTCCTGGCATCTGCCAAATCCAGATTTGTCTGTTGGACTGCCAGATGGTCAAGCGTGATTCATCACTCCAGAGAACGTGTTCCCACTGTTCCTGAGTCCAATTGCGGCGAGCTTTACACCACTCCAGCCGACACATGGTGATCTTAGGCTTGTGTGCGGCTGCTTGGCTATGGAAACCCATTTCATAAAGCCCCCGACAATGTTATTTTGCTGACGTTGCTTACAGAGGAGGTTTGGAACTTGGTAGTGAGTGTTGCAACCGAGGACAGATGATTTTTACGTGCTATGCGCTTCAGCACTCGGCGGGCCCGTTCTGTGAGCTTGTGTGGCCTACCACTTTGCGGCTGAGCCTTTGTTGCTAGACGTATCCACTTCAAAATAACAGCACTTACAGTTGACCAGGTCAGCTCTAGCAGGGCAGATATTTGAAGAACTGACTTGTTGGAAAGGTGGCATCCTATGACGGTGCCACATTGAAAGTCAGTGAGCTCTCCAGTAAGGCCATTTTACTGACAATGTTTGTCTATGGAGATTGCATGGCTGTGTGCTCGATTTTATACACCTGTCAGCAATGAGTGTGGCTAAAATAGCCGAATCCACTAATTTGAAGGGGCATCCACATACTTTTGTATATACTGTATATTTCCATGCTATGAGGTTGGAATAATACTGTGAAATTGTGAAAATTATGATAATGCCCTTTTAGTGCATGTGCTGTTTGAAGAGACTGCCTGAAATATCAGCCTGTTTTGGTGGGAGGGAGTTTTGGCCTTCCATGGTAAGTTAGTAAATAGACCAATAAGAAAGAGAGTTCCAAACCTCTCTGCCAATAACGGCTCATTTCCAGTTTTCCCCTCTCCACTTAAACCACTCCAGGACAGACCTAGCAAAATTCTTGCTCGAGAAACTGCTCTTTTCTATGAAGCTATTTTTAACCATTTTAATTGAAACAATCACAGTTAGGTACTTAACTGTTACCTGCTGACCAAACCAGACGTCCGCATGTTGATGTTGTACCCCCACACCAGACACGATCAGGTAATGCAGGTTGAAATATCAAAACAAACTCTGAACCAATTAGCTAGCTAGCTAGCTTGCTGTTGCTAGCTCATTTTTCCTGGGATATAAACATTAGGTTGTTATTTTACTTGAAATGCACAAGGTCCTCTAATCCGAGAATTAATCCACAGATAAAACGGTAAACCGAATCCCTTTCTCGTCATCTCTCCTCCTTCCTCAGGCTTCTTTTTTACTTCTTTGGACTTTATATGGCGGTTGGCAAACAACTTTAACGTGCATTACTACAACCAACTGGAGTGTGGACGTCAGTTCATCTTTCAATCACCCATGTGGGTATATGCTCCTAAACACCAATGAGGAGATGGAAGAGGCCGAACTTGCAGCGCGTTGAGCATCACAAATAGAACCTATTTCTATTTTAGCGCCTGGCCATGCAGATGCTCGCTAAGGCGCACGAGCAGTGTGGGTGCAATGATTGAATAACATGTGTACAACGCTCGCGGTGTGGTCAGCATGTTACCCATAAATTATTTGATCGAGAAAAAGAAATGACTGCATTGGACCTTTAAAGCATAGAGAAATAATTGATTGAAGTTTTGTGATATTTTGGCATTCCCCAGGCCTAATATACCAGGTTTCCATGTAACCATTTCATGCAGATGAATTACCTGATGCATGAAAAAAGTTGAGACTGGGCTGATGGAAATGCCGGTACAATTGTATAAATGTTGACAGACAATTTGTTCGTTAGACAGGGTATGATCTTTTTGTGTTGGTAAAACTAATTATGAGGGGAAACACTTTATGCACATGTCACACCCTGACCATGTTTTGCTTTGTATGTTTCTATGTTTTGGTTGGTCAGGGTGTGAGCTGAGTGGGCATTCTATGTTACATGTCTAGTTTGTCTAGTTCTATGTTTGGCCTGATATGGTTCTCAATCAGAGGCAGGTGTTCGTCATTGTCTCTGATTGGGAACCATATTTCGGTAGCCTGTTTGGTGTTGGGTTTTGTGGGTGATTGTTCCTGTCCTTGTTATGTTGCTGTGTTACTTTGCACCAGTATTAGGTTGTTTCGGTTTTCGTTTATTTGTTTTTGTATTTGATCGTGTTTACTTTGTCCTATTAAACATGGATCGCAATAGCCACGCCGCATTTTGGTCTGACTCTCTTTCACATAAAGAAAACCGTGACAGCGCAAGTATTGATATAATAACCACCATATTGAAGTGAACTTGGAGTCACTCAATGATATGTTTTGTGGTCCTCTCTCCCACTACAACTCAGGAAAGCATACAGTTCTACAGATTACAGATTAAATAATTTACGATGAATTTCACAGGGTGGTGAAAATACTCGATGATGAGCTTGATGCTCCTTTCCAATAAATCTTGAGGGTCTTATTCTGGTAACATGATGATCGATGCATAGCTGCAGTTTGACAAATAAAAATTATTATCCATAATGTAGGTGTCCTGTATCTGCAAAATGTTGGATAGAGTGCAGGTGCCAAGACCAGAGTGGGCACATTTGTGAAAGAATTCAACAGTTTTTGTGACAAAACCATCCTTAGAGTTGAAAATGCGATAGAAACCCATTCAACTTGTAATTTTTATTCGCTACATTACATGGGAATTTAACTCAAAAAGTTTTTATGGGCACTAGTCAGCACGCATAGCCTTTTATTCGCAATAAGTCAGTTTGATGGAAACATCTCTTGTAGAAAAATGTGCATATTGTTATATGCACATTTTAGAATATTTGCATGAAAATCTGTCGCCAATTGGACGGAAACCTAGCCACAGTTGAAGTCGGAAGTTTACATACACCTTAGCCAAATACATTTAAACTCCGTTTTTTACAATTCCTGACATTTAATCCTAGTAAAAATTCCCTGTCTAAGGTCAGTCAGAATCACCACTTTATTTTAAGAATGTGAAATGTCAGAATAACAGTAGAGAGAATTATTTCAGCTTTTATTTCTTTCATCACATTTCCAGTGGGTCAGAAGTTTACATACACTCAATTAGTATTTGGTAGCATTGCCTTAAAATTGTTGGGTCAAATGTTTTGGGTTGCCTCCAAAAGCTTCCCACAATAAGTTGGGTGAATTTTGGCCCATTCCTCCTGACAGAGCTGATGTAACGGAGTCAGGTTTGCGGGCTTCCTTGTTCGCCCACGCTTTTTCAGTTCTGCCCACACATTTTCTGTAGGATTGAGGTCAGGGCTTTGTGATGGCCACTCCAATACCTTAACTTTGTTGTCCTTAAGCCATTTTGCCACAACTTTGGAAGTATGCTTGGGGTCATTGTCCATTTTTAAAGACAAATTTGCATCCAAGCTTTAACTTCCTGACTGATGTCTTGAGATGTTGCTTCAATGTATCCACATAATTTTCCTTTGTCATGATACCATCTATTTTGTGAAGTGCATCAGTCCCCCCCCCCCCCCCCCCCCCCCCAGCAAAGCACCCCCACAAAATGATGCTGCCACCCCTGTGCGTCATGGTTGGTATGGTGTTCTTCGGCTTGCAAGCGTCCTCTTTTCCCTCCAAACATAACGATGGTCATTATGGGCAAACAGTTCTATTTTTGTTCCATCAGACCGGAGGACATTTCTCCAAAAGTACGATCTTGGTCCCCATGTGCAGTTGCAAACCGTGATCTGGCTTTTTTATGGCGGTTTTGGAGCAGTGGCTTCTTCCTTGCTGAGCGGCCTTTCAGGTTTTGTCGATACAGGACTCGTTTACTGTGGATATAGATACTTTTGTACCTGTTTCCTTCAGCATCTTCACAAGGTCCTTTGCTGCTCTTCTGGGATTGATTTGCACTTTTCACAGCAAAGTACGTTCATCTCTAGGAGACAGAACCTGTCTCCTTCCTGAGCGGTATGACGGCTGCATGATCCAATGGTGTTTATACTTGCGTACTATTGTTTGAACAGATGAACGTGGCGTTTGGATATTGCTCCCAAGGATGAACCAGACTTGTGGAGGTCTACAATATTTTTTCTGAGGACTTGGCTGATTTCTTTTGATTTTCCCATGATGAGGCACTGAGTTTGAAAGTAGGCCTTGAAATGCATCAACAGGTCCACCTCCAATTGACTCAAATTATTTCTGGAATTTTCCAAGCTGTTTAAAGGCACAGTCAACTTAGTGTATGTAAACTTCTGACTCACTGGAATTGTGATACAGTGAGTTATAAGTGAAATAATCTGTCTGCAAACAATTGTTGGAAAAATGACTTGTGTCAAGCACAAAGTAGATGTCCTAACCGACTTGCCAAAACTATAGTTTGTTAAACAAGAAATTTGTGGAGTGGCTGAAAAACGAGTTTTAATGACTCCAAAATAAGTGTATGTAAACTTCCGACTTCAACTGTATTTAAAGCCTTACCGCTTGCTCTGTAATACGAGTAGTATTTCGATTTCAATGACAGTACTTTCACATAAATGTATGAATGTTCAAAGATATAAACATATTTAAAAAAATTGATTTGGCTAATATATATATATATATATATATATATATATCTATATATATATATATATAGTTGAACGTAACATACTATACGGGCATATCAAAGTTCCAGACTGGGATCTCTGATACTTTTGGAGTTATGATCCAATTTTTAAGCATTACCAATAGGGTGAATGTGAAAATGGATTCAAATTGGTCATCTCTGTTGGTGATTTGTTGGATGTGCAATGATGAAAGTAAAAAGAGTGCTGTGATTGGTTACATTGCCTATTATACCAATTTCTTTGTATAAAATGGGTCTTAACTATACAACTAGCAGATATCCCACTCTGGAACTTTGATATGCCCGTGGAGTATATTATGTTCAATAATTTAGTGAAAAATGTGCCAATATATATTTGTCGATATTTAGTGTTTTATTTCAATCCAAATACTACTTATATTACACAGCAAGCATTTAACAAATCAATTTTGTCTTTGTAGTACCTACAGATGAAACATTATGGGGTCTTAAAGGTTGAGTAAATTTTGTCCACAAAAGTACCCACATTTGTATTATATGTAAATAGTTTGATTAATTAATGCCATAATGTAGCCATTTTGTTAGATACTTCTCCATATTAGCTGAAATATTATTCTTTCAAAGCCATTTTAGCTGTCACACTAGCTGTTCAGTCCAAAACAGATTCACAAATTATGGGAATTTGTTGCACAGTCTCCCTCCAAAGCATGAGTTGCTAGGCAACCTCATGCACCTTTCTGGGCAGGCCTGGTCCCTCTGTGGCTAAAGCCAGTGTGAAAAAGGGTGCTAATAAACATTTGTGCTATAAAATGAGAAATACTGCACTGACCCACAAAACATATTTGCTAGATTCATGATAGTGTTGCTAGAAAAGCAAGGAAAGTGAACTACAAAACGTTATGTAGTTTTATTGGAATTTTCAGCTGTTGGCAAGTAATAAATCTGCTAGCTTCTGATATGACTGCAACTAGAAATAAGACCTGGTTAAGCCCAAAATGTTCCAACTTCAATTAATGATTTGTCAATTATGGTATAAGATACAAATGGGATCCTTCTATGGTTTACATTTTAAAATCCAATAAATCAGGGTCTTGTTTTGTTCTAGTTTCGTAAGGAATCCCACCAAAGCTATCTTACCAGTCCAAATACAAAATCTTTAGAAAACTCAGTAAAACAATGAAGACAAGTTTTGCTTTCTGTTAAAAGTTTTAATGTAATTCTGAAATACATTTGATATGACAATTTTACATACTTTTTTTTTCATAACAAGTTATTTATTTTTTTTGCCTCTTTTTGTAGCCATTTTATATTAAAGCTCAAAGCAAAAAAATAACATTATGATTGTTGAACCTGGCAAGACAGTAGGCTCAACAATACATTTCAGGGAAAGGGACTGGGGCAGTGGTGGGCAACCCCATTCATGGAGACCTGTACAGGCTTTTGTTTCACCAGTGTTCAGGGCTTATTCTATTATTCTATTCCTTCAATTTTTATTGTAAATCATTATGTGCAAATAACCAAAAGTCTCTAATGCCTGCACTCACTGCAGCTCTCCAGGTCCGGAGTTGCCCATCCCTGGACTGAGGGTTCCCCACCCAGACCTTTCAGCATCCCTGTGGTTTGTTTGGACTGGTGGACAGACCTCTATGGTTTGGTGACGGACAGCATGTTGTAAACACGTCTATGCCACATGTTTCCTTGCCTTCCTTGAGTAAATCCAGACCACTAAAATGACTCACTGCAATGCTGTGGTTCTCCAGCCCAATGTCCCTCAGCAATCTTAGCAGTCATGTCCTGGTCCCTCATCTCTTACATGTCTATAGGGCGGTGGAAGGGAGGGGAACATGTTGACAATTACTGTCTTTGTTATCCTCAAAACCTTCGAGGAGAAATCAAAGAAAAGTCCAAAAGGCTAAAATATGTCAATGACATTTGACGGCACTATACTAAGGTTATTAGAATGATGCCTTCCATCGAGTTACTGCATTCGAGATTCATTAAAAATATACTGCAGATAGTGGATGCTCTGACAGCCGTACAAGATATCAGAGAGGAGATTGAAAGTGGTCTTTATGTGGAGGGATTCTGTGATACACATATCAACAGAGCTGAATGGTACAGTACTGCTGTGTTGCCTGAATGGAGAATTGCTATGACGATGCTATGACCTTTTTAGCCTATCTATTGCTATGATATGACTGCATCTTCGCCCTTGTTCCACACATACTGGGCGATCGATATCAAAATGACTGGTAACGACGTGGGCATTGTTGAAAAGAGACATGTAGCTATTCTTATGTTCCTCAATGACAAGCATCTTTCTCCCGATAGGTATGGTATATCTTTACATGTCTCTATTGCAGTTGCAGATCATTGGAAAGAGGGGAGATAGCTGGTTAGAAAGCCTATCCCATAAGTGGGAAAAAAATACAGCTTTTTCTGTTCATTTCATTAGCCTATTATGGACCACTCATGATCGCTTACGCATCTCTGGCACACCTACTCTGACCACATCTCCGTTGTATTGGACTAATCAAAATAAGCAGCAATGCCACTACTGTGAACTGTCAGCAAATGTATTGAAATGAATGACATGTTTAGAAGCCAATGCAGATGACATTATTATGAAAACAGATTCCAGTCACAGAGAGTATGGGACAGGTGCTCTTGTACGATAGCGTCAAGGGCTCGTCATGTCAACTAAAGTTTCAGAACATCTTCACCACTTGCTTTCCATTCAAAGATGTTCTGTTTTGATATAATTCTAACGGAATATCAACATTGACTTGTATAGTGATAGGAACGGTAACAAAATAGAACCAGGTTATGGAACTACACCTAACTTAAAACAGAAAACAGGTAGACATTTTGAGGGACAATAGCAAACATGACAAACAATACAGCAACAAAAATAACATGAACAAAAGTGTTTCTGTCTTACAGTCGCTCCCCAGCAAATAACCATCAACCACCCCAATGTAAACAACATTCAACACTTCATCATTGACCACCTTTTGCCATTTTATTAATGGACAGTCCAAGTTAATTTGCATTTAAATTTAAAAATTCATATTGATGGGAGAAATATAACAGAGAAGGAAAAGTGCTGAAGAACGTCGGCCCCTGGCTCTTTATTCAGACCCAAGGTGCCATACATTCATGTCTGAGCCCCATGTCCGGAGGAATAGTCCTATGTTTGTTGCTACATAAGCAGAATGTGAAGAATGGAGAGAACACAAACATACAGAGCACACTACATGGTGAGGTTTCTACAGACAACGGTGAAGAAGAGTGCAAAATAAGGAGGGGCATCCTTTTTTATTTTTTTTTACACTTAAAGGCTGCTCAATAATATACATTACGGGATATATACATTTTAACCACAAACATTTCTACTTGCCTGTTTTTTTTTTGTTTTTTTTTTCAGTTTTCAAAGTGTGCTTTTTTTGTGTTAAAAATACATATTTTCACATGAAAGGCTTGTAGTACATGAAAAAGGATGACACTATAATACAACAGTTTAGAGATATGACTAATTCCACTGATATGAAGAAAGGCTTAAAACAAGAGGAGCCACACTTCACTGAAGGAAATATAACTGCAGTCATCTATTCTCATAGGGGATCCGTTTTAAATACACCAAACCAAAGCCACCGATTAACAGTGGAATAAAGAGGGCTCAGCACCCAGACGATTGGTGAGAAACAATGTACTTGTAGTCTTCCAATCATGTGCGTGTAGAACCACCTGTTCCAATGCCTATAGCTCTTTGAATTAAAATGGCAGCATTAGTTGTTCTGAGAGTATATGTGCATTTTGTAGGGTTTTGAGGTCAAACCCATTTAGGATAGATGCAAATAACGACATGTTCGGAGAATCCAACTGCCAACACCCAAACCTAGAAGTTATTATATTGACCTTTCTCATGGTGTGAAAAAACATAGGAAAAATATGTTCACAATGATCGAGGTTGTTATAAACAATGTCTGTGTAACTTATTTAAAGCAAACTAAATAAACAATTGTAAACAACTAATAAAATTGGTTTATTCAATATATATTTGGGAAGATGATATCTTTTCAGATCCATCTAAAAATGCTTTATCTTTTTGAAACAAACACATCTACCATCTATATTTAGGGACAATTTTGGGGTCATGGGAAAAAAACCTGCTGTAAAACTATCAAATCCAGCTAGCTTATTTGCAAAATGGGTTCATTTTCAAATGAACTTCAAAATCAAAGTCGATATATCAACTATCAATAATAATAATCATCATAATAATGAACACAGGTCAACTCCATTATTAAATGGAATTCTTTATTAAATAATTTACGTCAAAGCAGGTGTTTGCACAAGGGCTTCGATTTCAAATGATTTGTGGTCAAAAATAATTTATAATGTTGACTACAGACTAAAAAACTAAGTGGCCAAAGGCGGTATCGACGGACTTAAAATACAAAATAAAACTTGGAGAGTTCAGACACAACTCTGAAAGAAGACTTTATAAACTATTATTTGCTAGGCAACTAGATCTTTACCTCTCTGAACAAAATACAAGCCCCACTGGATTTGAAGTGCCTGAGGTCTGTTTTCTTGCAAGGTGGATAAAGAGGTCCCACTTTTAACGGCAAGCTCTTTAGAATGTACTTACATCGGCGAGAGAAGAAAACCGCTTTCTCATTCCGTCTTGCAACGTCTCACTCATCAATATGATGAGCGACAATTCACAAACTCCAAAAAATATATATTTTTCAGTTCTATAGGTTAAAAAAACGAAAATAAAAAAACAAACAAAAAGACCATCCATCCCGGATATACTGCAAATGCAGAGAGACTGAACTGCACAGAGTTAAGTTAGTAGCACCTGCATAGGATCCTTCCTGGTACTCCACTGTGACCTCTGACCATTGGGGAAATGCTGGACTGAGGTGCCTGTAGGGGTCCTGACTGCAGCGTGTGGAGGGGGGCAGGCGCTATGAGGACCCACTCCCGCTGGCCTGGACCTCTGGACCCTCTGGGGAGAGGAGAGACAGGCCTGGTGAGTGATTGCCATTGGACTGTTGTTTTAAATTACATTCTTGGACTTTTTGAATGGGCCAGATGTAGCTTGAATAAAATAAGACAAAATACAAGACAATTGACAACATCCAATGAAAAAGTACAAAAGTAAAAAGTCCCATTCAAAGATGCCCAGATAACTTCCTTGGACCCCCAGAGAACTATGTCAAAGCAACAAGTCAAAATGGCTGATTACAAGAGAGGGGCTTTGGGATTGTTTACTTTAGAAAGTGCCAATTCGATGTGTCTGAAGTAAAATTCTGTATACAACTGATGGAACTTCCGGTACCAAGTTTAAAAAAAAATGTTTATCAATGATTCTGTATCTCTCCCTTTGAAAGGCTTGCTAAGGCAAGTGCCTTAGGAGAGCAGTTAAAGATTCCCGGATCCAGCTGTTAACCTCTCTGCGCACCGAACCCGGTAGCAGGATGAAATTCGACAATATACGGTGATCGCTACATAAAGTCATATTAAACATTCATGAAAATATAAGTGTCTCACATGTTTCGAAAGCCTAGAATCTTGCTAATCCAACTGCGTTGTCAGATTTAAAAAATTATTTATAAAAAACAACCATTTCAACCAGCACAGGCGTAACAAAATCACAAACTGCAATAAAAGAAATTGTTTACCTAGGGCGATCTTCCTCTGTTTGTAATCCCAATGCTCATTGTTACACAATGAATGTTTTTTTGTTTGATAAAATCCATTTTTATAGCCTAACACGAAACATTTTGTAAACCGCTTGTGTCATGAATTCCATCTCATTCCATTTGACGTCATATTTGAGGTAAATACACACACAAAACGTGACTTTTCCAGTCATGTTTGGTTTCATTGCAATCAACTGGTTTGTTTGTAACACAACCATACCTGATGGGTCATTTCGCGGGACGTATTGACTGAAAGAAACCGATTTGAAGACAACAAGTCATGGTGCACCAATGATCATGGTGCACCAATGATTTGCCCGCTGTTTCGTTGATTGACTGTATTTTAACCCAATGACCACTTATCGCCTTGAAGTCTAGCTGGGTAGATAGCCAATGAGCTGAGGTAAATGGCAATATGTAATGTTTATGTGTTGGAAGACCAACCCATGTAGTAAACTCCGGCGTAAAGAGGTTAATTCGCTATTGGCGATTCATACCGGAAGGAGCAACGCATGTTACGCACAGCATTGTTTTGGTAAAGCGCATATTCAGTTGTTTATATATCAATCAGTATGCCGACTAAGTCAGGGAAAGTTAAATCTAAGTCTAGATATACAGATGTACACACAATTTTAGAAGAAATTGATCGAGGACGATTCATGTAGCGATTCCCAAATGGAGGAATATTTTTTGAACGAAGAGGACATCGTTTTGGACTGGTAAGTTCTTCTCATGTTAATGCCGTTGTTTGAAATTAATAACATAAAATATTATTTGTGAAATGAAATAGCCTATTTGAGGCTGTTGAGGGGAGGGCAGGCCCACAACAATGGCCAAAGTGAAATGGAGACAGTAGATAAAGCTGGTCTGTCATAATATAAATGAGACCGTAGATCTAGCTGAAATGTCATAATATAAATGAGACAGTAGATCTAGCAGGTCTATAATAATATATTCAACCTTATGTTCCCTGTACTCATATATATATATATATATATATATATATATATATATATATATATATCCATTTGGATATATATATATATCCATTTGGATATATATATATATCCATTTATTATACCTGTTGATACAGGGCTCATGTGTGAAACTATTCTAACTGAACATTTTCTTTCACAGTGACACTGACTCCGAATGGGAGCCCCCAGTGCCAAGGTGTCCATCCCCCACTGAAGCTGGTTCATCCAGCTCCTGCCACAAGTGGTGTTCATCTGCCCAAATGTATTTCTGCAGGCATGGATGTGATATGGCACCTGGCACCAGCAGCACCATATTGTGTAGAGGACTGAGGGTCTTCCAAATATTGAAAGTGTTATTTTGTAAATGTGTATATATATTTTTTTTTCAGGTTTTTTCTCCATTTTTTGGGGGTGTGTGTTAGAATACCATTTTGGTATTTTGTATATAGTTATTCCATTCAAAATGTATAACTTCACCAATTTGGCCACTTGGGTACATTTGGGCTACTTGTGTGGGACACATATGTTTTTTCATTGTATTATCTAAACGTGATCTAGTGTTTAATATTCTCCTACATTCAATTAACATTTACACAAACTTCAGAGTGTTTTCTTTCAAATGGTACCAAGAATATGCATATCCTTGGTTCTGTGTTAGATTTGGGTATGTCTTCAGGCGGAAATTGAAAAAAGTAGGGGGGTAGCTCTGAGAGGTTACTAAGAGAGCTCCCAAATTAAGTAAGGCCTGGCCATTTTGTTTTTAACCTACGATTTTACCACACACACCTGTTAATGAACATTTGTTAGTAGTTAATAATCTGTTTGATTTATTGTATGGGGTATTTTGGTTTGATTTTAGGATGCTGTACACAAAAGTTTATATTGTCAGAGTTTGGGTACACACGTAAATTCTCTTGATTAGAAGAAATGTAAATCTGATACACAAAATGTTTGAAATATTGGAAACATCTTTAAATAATGTCTGAGGTACAGGAAAACAAACACTCACTTAATGGGGTGGAATGACCTCTGTTCTGACTTCCTGGTGAGGCCTGATCACCCTCACTAGAAAGACTGGAGACATTGGTTGAGATTTAAATGGGCTATGTAAACACTAATAATTAGAAGAAGTTTATAATTTATCAATAGTCTCATGTGTGATTCAGACCATGAGAAGGACAGAGAGATAGCGCTGCCCCTGAATGAGGGACACCTGTCTCTAATCTATTTTTCCATTACCTTATGGGATACAATTATTTCCTTATGGAGTTATCAAGAGTTTCAATTCTAATAGGATTTGTTATTCTAATTTGTTTATTTTTGATTTAACAGGCAGTGTTGTTTTTTTGGACGCATGAATCACGATGTGACTCATGTATCCAAAAGAGGGAATTACCAGTCCCCTAGGGCCCTTAAGTAAATATAGAAATTGATGTATTGATGCCTTCACATTCGTGACTGTAATATGAAAAAAAAGAGATTTTGGTAATGGTTGACAGTTACTCCAAATTGATAAATTTTCCCCCAAATCAAGTGATGTGTATTGCTGTTGTTTTATTTTCTTTCTTTTTTTTGTCTTGCTTCAATAAAAAAATCTCTCCAGATTGGGTCTGCTGGATGGTCGGGATTTCTCCCTAGGGATTAGCCCTCAACCCCCTGACCTGTAACTCTGCATTGAGATTGCCAAGATGATATGGGTGAATAAACCAATTTGGATTTTTTTAAAAATGGTTTCAGCTGTGCGTTGTTATTCTCTGACATTTGTTTTAGAAATCTGTATTAAGAATCAAGTAGTAGTAATAATTTGTCATACAGTTAATAATTTGTCTGGATTTCCTGAATCAGAAATGCCCTAAACTAAACTGTTGTTCTGGTCTGTCCTCTCGGGGTTATGGCGAAGGTGACCACAGATGGTGTCTAGATACATGGAAGGGATAATTTGACCAAGAACAGAGTGAACCTTGATTTGGAAACCCAGAGTGAACCTTGATTTGGAAAGGCTTCTAGAGACAGAGCTATGCCCCTAAATTGTGAGGGGAACCACTAGATTGTAGCTTGTGCTAACTTTTCCCCAATCTCATTCTTATCAAGGTTGATGTGACACTATTATAACATGTGTTCTCTCGCTTCCCTGTGAAAGTCAATTTGCATGTGCCCTAGATTTGGGAGATATCTAAGAGACATAGAGATTGGCATTGCTAAAATAATTGTGTAATTGGGCTCTGCAAAAAAAGAGGCTATTGACTATCTTTTGTTTTGTTAACATGCTGTAAGGCGATCTGTGCCTCTCTGCCTGGTAAGATTTCAGCAGCTATCATGTTTTATGCTCCTCCAGAGGATGGTGAAACTAATGAACTGACAACTCTGGAAGAGCTCCCATTCCCCCTGTAGATGAGTAATGTTTGAAGGTTGATTTCGTTTAAGTTGAGGGTAAGGTCATCTAAATCCTTAACCTGTTTCCATTATGTAAACACTGAGCTGATGAGCCAGGACCAACCTCTGAAGGGTTTAGCAGATTGGTTAAACAGGGTTTTATATTTTGATTAAGTTGATGTCCCAGGGACAGTTTGAAAAACATGGGTCAATCCAACCCAATTTTGGTAAGAGATATGGAAATAATGATTAACATTGAAAGATTTATTCACCTCTGAATCTACAGATCCCTTGTGTATGTGTGTGTATTTTTGATACTCACTTCAGTTGATTATAACCTTTTGATAGTAGATTTGAGCTTGATGAATTCTGTCAAAATGTAACATGTTTCATGTTAAACTGTAGTTAGTTTGTATCCTGTTTAGTGAATGATTACTGTGAGTATTAATGGAGTTTAGGCCATGAAACTGTGTGTATGCTAATTTAGAAACGTTGACCTAATCAGACAAGAGGAAATTGCCGAGGATCAGGCCCAGAACAGAAGATGGACGGGGTGTGATTCTGACATTAGCTAAACAGAGAGAGGACCATGGACATTCCACAGGGGAGCCAGAGGTAAACTCATTGAGGTCATAAAATGTATTGCTGGGGAGGTGACACCTACAAGAAGGGGGAAAGAGTATAAAATGTGTTGTGAACTTTCTAAATGCATGCACTCAGCTGACTGCATCTTTGGTATTAAACACTTGAAACTTCTCGAGCTTTGTCTCAATTCCTTATTGCAAAGAAGTTGCAATAGCATTTTTCTTTTTAACAAGCTTTATTAGGATTTATTATAATTATGTATTTAATAGATGATGATAATGATAATAATGATTTATTATGATGTAATTTCATAGAACCCCCTTTTGATAGAAGCTTAAATCTAATGCTTATTATCACACAAGTGATAAGAGGATGGAAAGTGTATGTTTGTGCTTTTCTATTTATCAATTTCTAAATTCCGCTATACCCTGTGACGAACCATCAAACAGGAAAAGCGTCAATACAGGACTAAGATTGAATCCTACTACCCCGGCTCCGACGCTCGCCGGATGTAGCAGGGTTTGAAAACTATTACAGACGACAAAATGAAGCACAGCTGCGAGCTGTCCAGTGACACGAGCCTACCAGACGAGCTCAATTACTTCTATGCGCGCTTCAAGGCAAGCAACACTGAAGCATGCGTGAGAGCACCAGCTGTTCCGGATTACTGCGTGATAATGCTCTCCATAGCCGATGTGAGTAAGACCTTTAAACAGGTCACCATTCACAACGCTACAGCGCCAGACGGATTACCAGGACATGCACTCCGAGCATGCGTTGACCAACTGGCAAGTGTCTTCACTGACATCTTCAACCTGTCCCTGTCCGAGTCTGTAATAACAACATGTTTCAAGCAGATCACCATAGACCCTGTGACAAAGAACACTAAGGTAATCTGCCTAAATGGCTACCAACCCGTAGCACTCACGTCTGTAGCCATGAAGTGCTTTGAAAGGCTGGTCATGGGTCACATCAACACCATTATCCCAGAAACCATAGACCCACTTCAATTTGCATACCGCCTCAAGAGATCCACAGATGATGCAATCTCTATTGCACTCCACGCTGCCCTTTCCCACCTGGACAAAAGGCACTCACTCCTATGTGAGAATGCTAGTTATTGACTACAGCTCAACTTTCAACACCATAGTACCCTCAAAGCTCATCACTAAGCTAAGGACCCTGGGACTAAATATCTCCCTCTGCAACTCGATCCTGGACTTCCTGACGGGCCGCCGCCAGCTGGTAAGGGTAGGTAACAACATCTGCCAAGCTGATCCTCAATACAGGAGCCCCTCAGGGGTGGGTGCTCAGTCCCCTCCTATACTCCCTGCTCACCCATGACTGCAAAGCCAAGCAAGACTCCAACACCATCATTAAGTTTGCCGACGACACAGCAGTGGTAGGCCTGATCGCCGACAATGATGACAGCCTATAGGGAGGTCAGAAACGTGGTAGTGTGATGCAAGGATAACAACCTCTCCCACAACGTGATCAAGACAAAGGAGATGATTGTGGATTCCAGGAAAAGGAGGACTGAGCACTCCCCCATTCTCATTGATAGGGCTGTAGTGGAGCAGGTTGAGAACTTCAAGTTCCTTAGTGTCCACGTCACCAACAAACTATCATGGTCCAAACACACCAAGACAGCCATGAAGAGGGCACGACAACGTCTATTCCCCCTCAGGAGACTGAAAAGATTTGGCATGGGTCCTCAGATCCTCAAAAAGTTCAACAACTACACCATCCTGACTGGATGCATCACCACCTGGTATGACAACTGCTCGGTCTCCGACAGAAAGGCACTACAGAGGGTAGTGTGTGTGGCCCAGTACATCACTGGGGCCAAGCATCCTGCCATCGAGGACCTCTGTACCAGGTGGTATCAGAAAAGGGCCCTAAAATTGTCAAAGACTCCATCCACCCTAGTTATAGACTGCTCTCTGTGCTACCGCACGGCAAGTGGTACCGGAGCGCCAAGTCTTGGTCCAAAGGGGTTCTTAACAGCTTCTACCCCGAAGCCATAAGACTCCTGAACAGCTAATCAAAATGGTTACCCAGACTATTTGCATTGACCTCCCCCCTCACCCCCCATTTTCCACTGCTGCTATGCTGTGTTTATTATCTATGCATAGTCACTTTACCTACATGTTACCTCAATTAACTCGGCTAACCTGTGCCCCCGCACATAGACTCTGTCCCAGTAGCCCCTGTACATGCCTCGTTACAGTTATTTTATTGTTGCTCTTTAATCATTTGTTATTTTTCTATTTTCTTGTCTTTTTTTTTACTTCAGTTTATTTTAATAAATACTTAACTTATTTTTCTTAAAACTGCACTGTTGGTTAAGGGCTTGTAAATAAGCATTTCACTGTAAGGTCTGTTGTATTTGGCGCATGTGACAAATAACATTTGATTTGATTTTGAACATTGTTTAGAGAAAGGGATATCTCAGTTTCAAGGTCTCAGCTTAGAGGGAAGAAGCCTCGTGAGGTATTGGACTGTCAAATGCATGACCCAGTACTGGTCATCACATGACTTAAGCAAACATTAATTATGAATGATGAATAAGCTAAATCATGCAAATATAAGTTTGTAAGGGAACTAACAGGACTTCCCCGTTAGAGCTCCTGACAGGCGTTCAAGTTTGTTGGAACCTCTCCAGCGCGGTGACAAACAATGATTAATTTAAGATTGAATTTGAGTGTCCCTGTGTAAGAATTCTCACGACAGAGGTCTTCAGATCTGTTTGGGGGTGATTAGATCAGTTAGGGTAACAGTTAGAACCCTTTTAGTCTATGGTTTACCTGCGATGTTGGCAGTGGGTGTGAGCGATTCGTCCTCATCACTATCCTCCTCGTTAGACTGGGGGTGAGGGATGTGGCCGTCTGGAATGGGGACCCGGGGCTCTGGCTCCTGGTCTGAGCGGCTCCGCAGTGCCAGGATACGGTGATGCAGCGCTGCGTACAGCTGACCCGTGTCCTTAGAGCTCGCCTGGAACAGACACATAACTAACACATCAGTACTATACAGAATGTCCTGGCAGTGTTAGATATACTCAACTCATCTATTACCATGTAATTATAGTGTAATTACTAGGGATGGACAAAAGATTTTACTATTCAAATAATATGACATTTTGTTCGATATCCGGGAATTCAGAAATTAAAAGAAAAATATTTTTCAATATCTTGGACCTTTCTGAATGACGCAAATGCACATGGCAGAAGTAAACAGCGGATATATGCTTTTACTCCAAAAGTTTGGCTTGCAGCAACAGAGATTAGAAGTCTGATTTTCACCATGATAGAAATGATTCTGTTACAAAAAAGTTC
Source organism: Oncorhynchus mykiss (assembly GCF_013265735.2). Lineage (NCBI taxonomy): Eukaryota > Metazoa > Chordata > Actinopteri > Salmoniformes > Salmonidae > Oncorhynchus > Oncorhynchus mykiss. Next base: position 60,556,898 of record NC_048569.1, on the reverse strand, counting down.
TGGTTAGTGTTTTGCATTGATCTATGTCAGATATTGTGGAAACTCTATTAGGCAAGCGCCTGTAATAGCTATTTGAAGTGAGGAAAATAGCATACCTATGTCAGGGCAGCCTGGAGGAATAAATGCGCAGCAGTAGCTCAAAGTACCGTTCAAAAAACAACATTCAAAGGAATTTCAAATGTCATGGTCTATTGTTGTAGATAAAAATGTCAAATGGATGGGGTTATATCCTTCCTGTTTGGCCCTGTCCGGGGGTGTCCTCGGAGTGGGCCACAGTGTCTCCTGACCCCTCCTGTCTCAGCCTCCAGTATTTATGCTGCAGTAGTTTATGTGTCGGGGGGCTAGGGTCAGTTTGTTATATCTGGAGTACTTCTCCTGTCCTATTCGGTGTCCTGTGTGAATCTAAGTGTGCGTTCTCTAATTCTCTCCTTCTCTCTTTCTCTCTCTCGGAAGACCTGAGCCCTAGGACCATGCCCCAGGACTACCTGACATGATGACTCCTTGCTGTCCCCAGTCCACCTGGCTGTGCTGCTGCTCCAGTTTCAACTGTTCTGCCTTATTATTATTTGACCATGCTGATCATTTATGAACATTTGAACATCTTGGCCATGTTCTGTTATAATCTCCACCCGGCACAGCCAGAAGAGGACTGGCCATCCCACATATGCTCTCTCTAATTCTCTCTTTCTTTCTCTCTCTCGGAGGACCTGAGCCCTAGGACCATGCCCCAGGAATACCTGACATGATGACTCCTTGCTGTCCCCAGTCCACCTGACTGTGCTGCTGCTCCAGTTTCAACTATTCTGCCTTATTATTATTGGACCATGCTGGTCATTTATGAACATTTGAACATCTTGGCCATGTTCTGTTATAATCTCCACCCGGCACAGCCAGAAGAGGACTGGCCACCCCACATAGCCTGGTTCCTCTCTAGGTTTCTTCCTAGGTTTTGGCCTTTCTAGGGAGTTTTTCCTAGCCACCGTGCTTCTACACCTGCATTGCTTGCTGTTTGGGGTTTTAGGCTGGGTTTCTGTACAGCACTTTGAGATATCAGCTGATGTACGAAGGGCTATATAAATAAATTTGATTTGATACATTTATTTAGACAAAAGCCTTTTCATTGTTAAAATAGGTCTAGAATTTTTTTCTCCTAAGAGGAACACTCAAGTAAATCGCACACTAACGTCCGTTCGCATATTGGGATATTCCAATAACCGTGCGCATCCTTAGTAATTACAATGTAATAAGTAATGTCATCTTACTCGTACCGATATGAGGAAGACCTTGACCCCCTGGTCCTCAGTGTCCATGGCTGTGATGCGGACGCTCTTCTCGCTGGCTTTGTCTGTCTGCATTTGGGGCCACAGCTTGGTGTTGAGGATCAGACGCAAACTGCCCTGGGTCCTCATCACTACAGGGCCAGAACAGCACAAACTCAGGTCATACACAATGCATATAATAACCAATGTAATACATTCAAACGGGAGTTGCGTTTGGACATGATTTGATTCAAGTGTTATGCCACTGCAATGACTGTACCTAGCCTGGACTGTAATGATCCCTCCTCTGTGGAGGCCATATCATTAAGCCTTAGTAGTCCTCTGCCTCTCTCCACCCAAGACTGGGAAGCTTTGTCAAACACAAACAACTTGCATTGGACCTGAGAAAAAAGAAAAAAAAACATTCCATTGTCAGATGAGTGATCATGGACGATTTCAGCCTATTTCCAACCCTGTCTAAGGTGACATGTAAACACAAAACTACTGTGGGTAACCTTAGATCAACAATTGCTAAATGTCCTGGTGAAGTAAATTGAATGTTACTATAAATACACTAACATTGAACAACAAACAACTGGAGCTTGTGCATACCTGTAGTACATTACTCTCCGACTCCTCTCCAGTTCTGACCTCTACCTTCTCTAACAAGCACTTCTTGGCTGTGGCTTTGGTGTAGGCCGCTGCCGACTCCTCCAAAGACTCTGTCACATTGGTATCTGCAAAGAGAACAACAAACCCATTTGAAAATGAACAGCAAAACGAGGACACTTTGGACACCTGAAAATAAGCCTCTCTTTTCTTGGATTGCCATTATTATATGGGCTTAGTAACATGAATTACAGATGTTTTAATATGCAGTATGTTTTTTTCTCTGCCCACCTTTGTCGGGGCTGCTGACCAGTGAGGGTGGCTCACATGGCGGGGTGGCAGGGGGATCTCTGCTGCTCTCTGCTGCCTGCTCACATTTCAGCGGACTCTGCAAAACAAGAATGTAATACAACATGCTTTAACACAAATTTGTGGATCCTGTCTTTAGTTGTCAGGGGAACAAATGATAGAAAAACAACAAGAGATAACAGATGAGTAGATAAGCCTCACAAAAAAAACACATCTCACCAGGACACGATCCGACATGTTCTGTCCAAACACAAACTTAGCCCCGTCGTCAGTGTTGTTCTCAGCCTTCTGTAAGCTGGGTGGAAAACATACAGCGGATAGGATGTAATATTAATAAGATTACAACATTGTGATAAAGTATTAACCTAATAAAAGTGATAACTGATCATATCCATTGGAGCCAGAATCCATGAGAGACTAACCCAGGAGTGCTTCTGTACTGTAGGAAATAATTGGTTTCCCCTGATTCTGCTGACAGAGAGACTTTCTTTTCACTGCTTCCCTCAACCTAGACGAATGGGGGGGGGAAAAAAAGGTAAAGATCAGACAAATAATAACAAAAAGAACATAAAACTCACGTAATAAAGCATGCAAGGCCACAAGAGACTGCTATATTTAAGCAATAAGGCCAGAGGAAGTGTGGTTTACGACCAATATACCACGGCTAAGGGCTGTTCTTATGTGCGACGCAACGTGGAGTGCCTGAATACAGCCCTTATATTGACCATATGCCACAAACCCCCAAGGTGCCTTATTGCTATTATAAACTGTTTACCAACGTAATTAGAGCAGTATACATGTTTTGTCATACCCATGGTATAAGGTCTGATATACCACGGCTGTCAGCAAAATCAGCATTCAGGGCCAGAACTACTCAGTTTATAATTTGATTTACCCACACCTCAAAGGGGTGTTATGTATGAGGCAAAGCCCAGAGCATCTTTCAAATGTATTCCATATGACATGCACTTTGGTTAACTATTCAAGTCACCTTGGCTCTGTCTCTGACATTCTGACCAAATACAAATGTGGATTCCACAGGAGGATCTGTTCTCTCTATATTCCTGCTCTCACCGCTCTCGCTTTTCTTCTCCTTGAAAGATGAGAGCAGCGAGACACATTCATGGAAATTCCATGCTGAATGTCCAAGAATAAAACCTTCCTTGTGTCCTGTTGTGTTCTTTGTTGTTGTTAGAAGCTTGATAACTATATAGGTTATTATAGGCCACTGTGGAGCCCTTCCAATCAGGAAACATGTAGCTAGCGTGGCACCCTTTGACCTCTCCGCTTACCTGTGACTTGGCCATATTGTCTGTGGAGCCATCACAGTTCTCTGTGTTGTTCTGGGTGACTGGCAGACCCTCGGACAATCTGTTCACTCCATTCGTACCACTGTTCAAACCTATGAGGACCACAAGAGGAGAGTCGGGGAAATTCCAGAAATGGCTAGATTTCTCTCCCCTTCAACAGATGTTTTGTCCAAGCACATTGAGATGAAAGAAAGCTGGAGGAGAATGGCCATCGCAGAACAGAACGAAGTAGCAGAGCTGTTTGTCTGAGAGTATCTGAAGACTTTGAGGTTAAGCTTTCCTCAGTGTACTTACCGGTCAGGGTTAGTGATTTGCTAGGCGGAGGGGCCTGCAGTACTGCGGGTCGTAGTACGCTGCGCTGCTGCTCCTTGGGCTTCTGGCTCGGGACACCTGCAACACATTATACTTGGCCTAAATATAAGGCTCTGGACAGACCAGTGCCAGACGAACAAGGGCCATCTTCCAACTTATTGTGATGTTTTGTACATTGCTTTTGTGACTGAGCCTGTGTGCTGAAACCCCCGAAACACATTTCACTCAATGGACAATAAAGCCTCTCTGAAATTGACAGGAGAGAACAGCCACCTGTACGAGGAGCCTGTCCATGGATCAGGGTGGGAGGCTTCAAGCGAAACCCAACAGTCTTCTCCTCTGTTGACACCAGAGAAAGACAGAGAAAGAGAGGGAATATGAGATGTAAGTTAGGCCAGAACATTGATTAAGGAGAAAAAGAAAACCATTCTTGTCATGATTCTTCAGCGGTCGTTCTCCTTATATCATGCAAATAGCAAGTTAATTGAAAAGGAGATCTTAAGACAGAACTATTCATGAACTCACCAGGTTCTGAATCTGAATTATTTCCTGACGGGGACTGACAGAAACTGGATGGCATGAACACATTGTTCTTAGAAACTGCAAGAGACAATGAGAAATAACATGAGTACAGACCCTTTCTCGACACACTAACAAAATACTATTTTAATTCAACAAAACGTACAATTACCTGAATGTGCGGGTGGGAACTGTGTTAGTGATGATGTTCTTTCTCTCTTGGCCGGGGGACAGTAACTACTCTCATCTTTATCAGAGTCTGGAGGAGATAGAATCAGCAAAGATTAGCAAAGTAACTACAATACAGTAATATAAGACAGACGTGTCAATTTTCCAAAGAACCATAACCTGCTAGATTATCTTCCTCATCCTTACCTTCTCCATCCTCAGCACTGGACCCTTCTGCTGATCTCTGTTATGGGTATGACAGAAATAGAGAGAGGGGAGGAAGAAACAGTCAGACACAGGAAACGGAGTGAATTATCCAGCCAATGTGAAGTCAAGTCTGACACACAGTGTGCAGTCACACTGTTTCCATTTTCAGCAGAGGTGTGACAAGAGTGTCTCACCTTCTGTGCTTTATCTTCCTGGAACACAAACACAGGTGGGGCTATGGCAGGCTTCTCTGTAAGAGAAATCAGATGTCACTGTTGAAGATATAATTTCACACATCTTTGGGCAAAAGCTTAAAGGGAAAATCCACTCAAAATCTAGTCGAAGGAAAAAAATGAAAGGAAGTATACAGTACTAGTCAAAAGTTTGGACATACCTACTCATTCAAGGGTTTGTTATTTTTTTAAACTATTTTCTACATTGTAGAATAGTGAAGACATAAAACAATGAAATAACACATGGAATCATGTAGTAACCAAAAGTGTTAAACAAATCTAAATATATTTTATATTTGAGATTCTTCAAAGTAGCCACCCTTTGCCTTGATAAAAGCTTTGCACACGCTTGGCATTCTCTCAACCAGCTTCACCTGGAATGCTTTTCCAACCGTCTTGAAGGAGTTCCCACATATGCTGAGCACTTGTTGGCTTCTTTTCCTTCACGCTGCGGTCCAACTCATACCAAACCATCTCAATTGGGTTGAGGTCGGGTGATTGTGGAGGCCAGGTAATCTGATGCAGCACTCCATCACTCTCCTTCTTGGTAAAATAGCCCTTACACAGCCTGGAGGTGTGGTTGGTCCTTCTGTTGAAAAACAAATGAGAGTCCCACTAAGCACAAACCAGACGAGATGGCGTATCGTTGCAGAATGCTGTGGTAGCCATGCTGGTCACCTACTCTGTGTCTCACAAAGACATGGCAGTTGGAACCAAGAATCTCAAATTTGGACAGATTTCCACCGGTCTAATGTCCATTGCTCGTATTTCTTGGCACAAGCAGGTTTCTTCTTCTTATTGGCATCCTTTAGTAGTGGTTTCTTTGTAGCAATTCAACCGTGAAGGCCTGATTCATGCAGTATCGTCTAAACAGTTGATGTTGAGTTGTGTCTGTTACTTGCTCTCTGTGAATTATTTATTTGGGCTGCAATCTGAGGCTGGTAACTCTAATGAACTTATCCTCTGCAGCAGAGGTAACTCTGTCTTCCATTCCTGTTGCGGTCCTCATGAGAGCCAGTTTCATCATAACACTTGATGGTTTTTGACATTTTCCGGATTGACTGACCTTCATGTCTTAAAGTAAGGGACTGTTGTTTCTCTTCACTTATTTGAGCTGTTCTTGCCATAATATGGACTTGGTCTTTTACCAAATAGGGCTATACTCTGTATACCACCCTACCTTGTCACAATACAACTGGATTGGCTCAAACGCATTAAGGAAAGACATTCCACAAATTAACTTTTAACAAGGCACAACTGTTAATTGAAATTCATTCCAGGTGACTACCTCATGAAGCTGGTTAAGAGAAGGCCAAGAGTGTGCAAAGCTGTCATCAAGGCAAAGTTCAGCTACTTTTTAGAATCTTAAATATATTTAGATTTGTTTAACACTTTTTTGGTTACTACATGATTCCATATGTGTTATTTCATAGTAAAAATAAAGAAAAACCCTTGCATGAGTAGGTGTCCAAACTTTTGACTGGTATTGTATATGGAGACTGTTTAGTGCCAAAAATACATAAAAAAATATATATAATCATCTCTCGCAAACATCTGTTCCATTTAGTGAATCTGTTATTCAATGTTTTTGTATGGGCTAACAGCAGTAACACCAAATAACTTTTTTCATCAAATATTTTATTTTGATACTTCAAGAGGTCTTAAAATTCTAAATCAAATAGCTAAATGATCCTTGGTATGACCTTCTTAAAAAACAATTCCATATATCTTAGTAGAACCCCTACCCCAGGCATAAACTGTAACGGATTAACCTTTATGATGACGTCTCTTGACATTGTCCATAAAACCCCTAATTCTATTCATGAGCCTTCTCGGTACTCCTAATTACAAATATTACCAATTAGGCTTGGTCGGTATACCGTATACCGGGGTATTTAGAAAAAGACGCAGAATGGTTTTTCAATACCGTCAAAATGATTTCCTTGGAGGATTTTTTAATCCATTTGAATATTTGTAGCTACTTTTTAAAATACTTCACAGTCAATGTTTGTAATACATTAGGAGATAAACATTACGTTCTTTATTTCAGTCCCCAGTCATGTGGTGTTTGTTTACAAGCACACAATGACGAAAGACCGGAGCCTTGTAAGTCACTCACAGGTGATCTACAATATACATACACAAAAGGTATGTGGACAGTGGACACTCTTCAAATTAGTGGAGTTGGCAACACCCGTTGCTGACAGGTGTGTAAAAATCGAGTACATATCCATGCAATATCCATAAACAATCGCCTTAATGTAGAGCTCAGTGACTTTCAACATGGCACCATCACAGGATGCCAACCATTTATGCCCTGCTATAACTTCCCCAGTCAACTGTAAGTGCTGTTATCACGAAATGAAAACATCTAGGAGCAACAACAGCTCAGCCGCAAAGTGGTAGGCCACACAAGCTCACAGAACGTGACCACCGAGTGTTGAAGCGCATAGCATGTACAGATTGTCTGTCCTTAGTTGCAACTCTCCCTACTCAGTTCAAAACTGCCCCTGAAAGCAACATCAGCGCAAGAACTGTTTATCGGGAGCTTCGGGAAATGGGTTCCCATTGTCGAGCAGCCGCACACAAGCTTAAGATCACCTTGCGCAATGCCGAGCATTGGCTGGAGTGGTGTAAAGCTTGTCGCCATTGGACTCTGGAGCAGTGGAAACATGTTCTCTGGAGTGATGAATCACGCTGACAAAGACCCGCAGGTTAGGCTAAGGCGAAAAAGTAACAGTTTTTGTTGAAATGTGCACTTGCTTCACCTCCCCCAGAACACCACTAACCTCAGGGCTCAGGCATCCCAGTCAGTGTAAATAGAGTCCCCTGTCACTGTCAGTACCCACTCAGCTTTGATAGTACCCCAGCCAGGACCAAGTAAATCTTCTACCCAGGCTATAACTTGAACTCTCTAGTCATGAGACTTCCCTGAATAAGAGGCTCTAGCCACTAACCCCAGTCCAGCTGGAATAGCCTGCTACAGCTGAGGGAGACGTGCTAGTTGTGATAGGGAAGGATGAGTGGAGGACTGCCAGCCCCAGCAGATGGATTTGAAGGATGATATCAACCCTAGAATGACTCACTGCTGCTAAAATTTGCCCTTGACTATTTTTAGGGTAAGCCACGTGGATGGGATCTGATTGCGAGGATGTGTGTATGACTTTATATAATTTGACCGCCTACGGGTGCTTCGCATTTTTAGGGATCTGGGTCAACATGATGAAACTACACTGGGGTTGACCCAATAAATCAGGCAATAAATATATAGCAACAAAACTAAAAGAAGCTATGGTGAAGGTGATATGGCCATGAGAGGAGAAATTTTCAGAAAGAAAGGGCGGCAAAGACATGACCTGTTTTAGAAGGCTGGGCAGGCAAATGTGCTAGCTACTGACACTGAACACTAAAAGCAGATATAAAATATAGCTTTTCAATATATAGACCTAGTAGCTTGAAGGTTTATGTGGTCAGTCATCCCCAGCTGAGGCACAAGGCTTTGTGATGACTTAGCATTGCTCATGTGCCCTCGAGGTGTGAAAGACATGCATAAATGCCAGAGATGGTGGATTCACACTAAAAAGTATTTGACTTCTGCATAAAGTGTTTTACTGATGCCTCCAACCACACCACTGCTATTCTCTGTGATACAGCAATGAAACTTTCTCCCTTTTTATAAAAACCTAAAGGAAAATAAATGGATTTGCCTTGTCACAAAATAAGCTCTATGGCACTTAGACTATCAAATTAAGGAAGTGGATCAAAGACTGCACTTCCTTGATTTAATCTAAATTTGAAACAATGCCGAGTTACACTCGATATAGCCTACACAATAGTCTATACTTGTTTGAAATGCAGTCTATAGCCTTTCTGACTTGGCTAGTTCTTTCAGTCTCTTGATATTGACAGAGGAATGTCTGTTAAGGTAAAGTAAAGGCTACAATGCAACTCAATCTACTTCATGTAGCCTATAGCCTTAGTTCTTTATCATGAGAGAGTAGCTTGCTTATTACATCACCAGAACTCAGGTGGTGGACTAAATAAAAGTCCACAATTTTGCAACCAAGGATCCACCTCGTACCAAAACATTGTCTCATTAAAGGTAGATTGAGTGGTTGTTTCTGGGTCCCTTACCTTCTCAGCATAGATCCCCCTCACCCATCTCCCCTCACCTTTGTCCTCATCCATGCTGTCAATTCTGATCCCTACCTCTGGCTCTAACTATCACAAGCTGAACATCTAATATTATTCCTGCTAACAGAAGGAAAATCAGAAGTGTTTCAGTAATGTGGAACAAATTGTCAAGACCAAAACAACTGACTCCTCGTCATTCATTTGAAATTGGAAACTGGTGGAAATTAATGGTGTGTGATAGGCAGGCACGTCTCCTATGACCTCACGCATCGTAAGTAACAGCGGACGAAATGAGAAAGGAATCCAGGACACAGAAGAGAAGCTAGAGGGGTTTTTACATTGAAATTGAATTGGGGTTCTAGTGTCTTTCAATGGAGCAGCTGCCAAATATACTAACTCTAGACCCCTCTACAGTGACATTCTGGAAAAAAAATGAAAAAGTGTCTACAGGCATTAATCTCATTAGTCTTCTATTCACATAACGTCTAAGCCTCTTACTTTTGGGATAGCTGCACAACTTCAAATGTTCATTAAATCTCACAAATTTGAATGAATCAGCATACACTGAAGAAAAGATATCACAGCAATCCATTGTTATTTTTGGAGGTGAAATCAGAAAAAGAAGTCCAGAGTAAAGAGCCAGTTGAAGGCTTGAACTTTCGAGCAGCTGTGCCTTAGCTCTATGCACAGCTCAGTAGATGGCACATTTCCGTGATAGCTACTGTTCAGTATTCAATAAGATATCTTTCTGTATTGGCATCATTCTACGTATATAAAATTGGGTTGATTTGAAACTGTATAAAAGTAATTAATTCAAATGCATCTACTAGCTAAGTACTTTGCAAACCCTGTTAGGCTATCTAGGTTTCTGGTACAGTATAGCTATGCATTGAACTCGCAACATTCTAGGCTGTACCTCAATGGGATAGACACCTGTAACATGGAGCAATGACAAGAACCAGTTGTCTGAAAACAGCACGGCCATGCAAAAAAAGAAAGCTAGCCAAGCTGGGTGGGACATATTAACTGTCTTTTAACGATGACTACGTAATTTAGGCGTTGACCATAGACGGCGTACTGTAGATAGCTACATGGGGATAGTGGGAGGTTTAAAAAGGCTATTCGATAAGAGCAAAATTCCACCCGGTATATTTCCCATGTAACCCAGACAGAGCCCTACATGTCTATTGTTTGTGCTTCCATGTGCTTGATTTTTAAAATTGTTACACACATAGATTTACAAAAATGCAGTTCAATCGGAAGGTATAGTTCGCTCGCTACAGATGTGATATTTTCACGTATGACAACTGCCCCTCCCCCGGTTGTGCCACACCGTCGGCCAGCCGCCCCCACTCCTCCCCCACGTAAAATATAGCAAAGGCCGGGACTCTTAACGTATGCCGTTTAGTCAAACCGCTGCCACCACATCGAGTTGCTGGCAAAACGGAGCATTCCCTGCACATCTGCTGACAGTCCCGTCGCTGTCTGAACTACATGCACTCACTGTGGTGATTCATTAGATTTGTTTATCTTTCCCAACGAGCAGTTCCTTACCTTCGTTTGCCAGGTCCGCCATTTTACTTCCTCACTGACACCCACAATACTCCGCGGTAGACATGCGTGTATGGCTGGGCTAACAAAATGTTACCAACACTAGAGGGAGTCATGTTCACACAATGTAAGCATAATGAAACATCACATTTGAATTAAGTTGAAAATATTTTATTAATTTGACAATAAAGCATCATGTTTTCTGTCTATTTCAAAATAGCAATTATCTTTCAAATATAGATTATTTTTATTTTTTATTAAATAAAAATAAAAACAGTCGTATTGTATTACAAAAAGTGAGCCATTGCTTTGACATATTGACAAGTTCAAGGCCTATGCTAGTCAGTAAAACAAAAAAAAAAAAAAACAGTTCCTCCCTTAGTGGTATTAAACCATAATTTACTCACAATTTATGGAACACAATGAAATCCCTATTATCCTACAATCATTTGAAAGTTATGTTTAAGCAAAGGCATTGGCGAATTAAAATCGTTGATGTAGTTTCACGTGATCAAACGCCACACGTTAGTTGTTCCCATTACATAGCCTGACACAATTAAATTATTGTTTAAAAAGTTGAAGAGCCTTATGGACTTGTCAAATAGCTGTCATGTACCATCATTATTCGGTCCTGGTGGCACACACTGTCGACGATAAAATGACAGTGCTCATAAACCATGAGTTCAAGCCCACCTTGCATCATGCATTTTTGTTAAGAAAAACACTGTTAATTGCTGGTCCTCAATGCTAGACTCAAATAATGCATTTGTGACGAAGTGGATTATTATAATAATGCATATAAAACGTTGTGTGTAGCCTACACACATATTAGTGCTGAGGGATTAGTGTTTTTAGGTCGGTTCGGTTTCGGGTTTGATTCTGGAAAAATAATCACTTTTTCGACTTGCGTTTCCATATTGTTTTTGTATACATTAAATGCATTATGTGGGTTGAATTCTGTAACAGAATAAAACAATTAATATAAGTCCCATGGTGGTAGTGACTGCCCATCACTTAACATTACTTTAATCAAATGTGTTTTATTTGATAACTATTATTTAATTCAAAGTCACCTCATAGCTACTGCCTATGGTGTCTGACAAAATCACTATCTCAGTAGTTCTTCAAAGTAAATAAGGTGTAGTTCTTCAAAGTAAATAAGGTGTACTTTTATGACTGCTGAATACCAACTATAAATCACATTTCAGGCTGGCGAAGCAACTGCTTTCTATCCCTCTGGATTGCACGTTCTCACTTCTCTCCATGTATGTGTTCTTAAATTGCCTCCAGTGTCAGAGTGCGCTCTGGGTCGTTCGTAAATTCAGAGCGTTGTCAGGTTGTCTTTTATTATACAACGGGCAGGTCTAATCCTGAAGGCTGATTGGTTAAATCCGCATTCCAGTCGGTGTCTATTCCGCAAGTTGCCACCAGCGAAATATATGACATTAAAATGCCTATTTACCCTGTTCCATCTGGCTGCGCAATCCACTCTCATCAGCCCAGCCAGGCAATTTATAAACTTTATCTCCACTATAAAAATAATCTAGGCAATATCTCTTTTTTTTAGACTAACATTTAGTTATCAACAGCGGATATGTCGGGACGAGACAGACAGGCAGGTAGTGTTTCTCATTCAGTCGAAATTCTGAATCAGCTAGCATAGTTTTTATGGATATATACAAAGAAATATCAATTTGAAAAAGGTCAAATGAAACGAACTGCAGCCACTTTGCAGTCTTTCCAGCTTCAGTTTGAAGTGATTGTGTTAGCTGTGTGGTTGGCTAGCTCCTCAATTTTTTTTATTTCACCTTTATTTAACCAGGTAGGCTAGTTGAGAACAAGTTCTCATTTACAACTGCGACCTGGCCAAGATAAAGCATAGCAGTGTGAACAGACAACACATGGAGTAAACAACAAACAAGTCAATAACACAGTAGAAAGAAAACAATAGTCTATATACATTGTATGCAAAAGGAATGAGGTGGTAGGCAAATAACTACAATTTTGCAGATTAACACTGGAGTGATAAATTATCAGATGGTCATGTGCAGGTAGAGATACTGGTGTGCAAAAGAGCAGAAAAGTAAATAAATATAAACAGTATGGGGATGAGGTAGGTAAATTGGGTGGGCTATTTACCGATGGACTATGTACAGCGATCGGTTAGCTGCTCAGATAGCAGATGTTTGAAGTTGGTGAGGGAGATAAAAGTCTCCAACTTCAGTGATTTTTGCAATTCGTTCCAGTCACAGACAGCAGAGAACTGGAAGGAAAGGCGGCCAAATGAGGTGTTGGCTTTAGGGATGATCAGTGAGATACACCTGCTGGAGCGCGTGCTACGGATGGGTGTTGCCATCGTGACCAGTGAACTGAGATAAGGTGGAGCTTTACCTAGCATGGACTTGTAGATGACCTGGAGCCAGTGGGTCTGGCAACGAATATGGAGCGAGGGCCAGCCGACTAGAGCATACAGGTCGCAGTGGTGGGTGGTATAAGGTGCTTTAGTAACAAAACGGATGGCACTGTGATAAACTGCATCCAGTTTGCTGAGTAGAGTATTGGAAGCTATTTTGTAGATGACATCGCCGAAGTCGAGGATCGGTAGGATAGTCAGTTTTACTATGGTAAATTTGGCGGTGTGAGTGAAGGAGGCTTTGTTGCGGAATAGAAAGCCGACTCTAGATTTGATTTTAGATTGGAGATGTTTGATATGAGTCTGGAAGGAGAGTTTACAGTCTAGCCAGACACCTAGGTACTTGTAGATGTCCACATATTCTAGGTCGGAACCATCTATGGTGGTGATGCTAGTCGGCGTGCGGGTGCTGGCAGCAAACGGTTGAAAAGCATGCATTTGGTTTTACTAGCGTTTAAGAGCAGTTGGAGGCCACGGAAGGAGTGTTGTATGGCATTGAAGCTCTGAACCTCTGAACAACTGTCCTGATGGGAGAGCACATTTTCTATGCTATGCAAAATCACACCTCATTAGCTCATTGTTATGGATGTCCAAATACATGTCATCACTAGAAAACAGCTTTAACAAAAGCAAATGCAGCTACTGTTGTTATTCTGGCAGCACTGTTTGACGTGACTGTGAGTTAGCCAACTATGGCTAGCTAGAGCAGGCAAGGGATACGAATTTTGCGAGCCAGTATGGTTATGGCACATTTAGAACGAACGACTGGGTCATGTTCAATTATTTTTTTCCCAGAATCTATGGACGACTGGGTCTCATAGAAGAAATGACCAGCCGGCTTGGGTAGCAACCCTAGATTTGTGTCTGGACTATATCTTGCGGAAGGATGAAATAATATGAATACATTTATCAAAATAACATTAATGAAAATATGTCAATCATTACTCGAATATGTTGGTAACCTGTTGTATAAAAGTGATAATGCCCTCGAACCCGGAGTTCGGAGGATATAATGGCACGGTTTGCAGGCCCAAGACGAAACACCTGTGCCAATACATCTTCAAAACACCGGCTTCTCTGGCATTATCACTCAAGTAAATTCAGAGCGTTTCACTCTCGGAGCGTTCAGGCCGCACACTGGACCCTCTGGCCGAGGAGTAGGGTCAATCTGAGCGTTCTGACCTCACAACGGCAGTTAAGTGCCAAAGCTAACTGGCTAAAGTTGGCTAGCTACTTCCACACACAAATGAGACAACACCTCACTCACCATTTTACTTGCCCTAGCAGAGCTAGTTAGGCTGTTGTCACGTTATCTAGAGCATTAGTGACTAACTGTGCTGCTAGCAACAATTTATTTGCGTTTTTTTCCCCCAACCTTTACTGACACCTTTCAATTTCAACGGGTGTTGCACATTCGTAAATTATATCAGTTATTCTGCACTCTGGCACACTCAAACAAGAGTGCTCTGAAATCAGTGTAGATAGCAAAAATGAATTTACGAACGCACCCCATTGCCTTGCTCAGGACAGACCAGACAAGTTTAAACTGGCACGCAATGGATTATTCTCATTGTAATTAATCACCATGTTTTCTGCACTAAACTATGTAGAATATTGGACTGTTGGAAATGCATGATCTAATATATCTGTATAGAAACGTTACATCTAGTTCACAGAAATAAAACGGAAATAAATAGAATTTCAAATAATTGAACCGATGCCGGTTAAAATCGCACAGCACTAACATCTATGTAATATAGTTTATAGAAGTGACGATTGTTTATGTAGCAGTGCCAGTAGCCTGTTTCGGTCTGCAAGAGGGACTCCAACAAGAAGCTCCTCATTAAATGTATGCGTAATCTTCATTCACATGGTTTTGGCTACACTTCTCAACACACTGACACAAAAAGTAATTCTGCATTTCAAAAAGGGGAAAATAAACTCATGAGATTCAAACCCTTGCCACAATCTGCAACCTGGAGTTAGCACGTGTGTTTGACCAGTCCAGTCAAACACACGTGATCTAGTTGCTTTGATTATCAGAACGTGTCATTGGACTTTTGTTAAGGACACTTTCATCAAAACGTGTTCGATCAGGTCCAACTACGTCAACGATTTGAATTGATCGATACAGCATTTGAACCAGATATGATCACGGGCCAGCTATGCAAGTTAGCCTTTTGCTAAGGTTGCATTCCAAACCCATAAAATAAACACCCTCCACCACTTATGCACGTTAAATTATATATATTTTTTAAATGTAACCTTTATCTAAATTGGGGGAATCACGGCAGCCTCCTTTGTCGTCGGTCCAAATGATTAGCTAAGCAAGGGAAGTTGGCAACGTAAGCCCTTCTGCCCTCGCTTTTGATCGAGTTTACAATTATGTTCACTCCAGGGCTTGAAAAGCCCCATATTCAATTTGCGATGATTGTACATCCACTAAGAAACGTCAGCCAAAACTTAAAACCAACATTATATGGAGAAGTCAACATTCAAGTGTAAGTAGAAACAAATGTAAATAAGTTATACATTCTGCTACTAATGCACATGACGGCTCAAACACATCATAAAAGTCATGATGTTTTTGTTTGGTTGGCTTTTGGAAACGTTTGCTTGCGCATATAAACTTTCCCTGACATCACACTTATACATTGTAATTTCCAGATATAGTTGGAAGGCTAACTTTCAATGTCTGCGGAGGCGTTGTCTTCTAGCCAAGATATGAAATGCAATCATAATTGACTGTAGAGCATATAAAAGGCACACGCAACAGTTCCATGATGACTGAAAACACAACCGTGGGATGAACGAGTGACACATTTCCTGGCAAGAGCAGTCCATTTCAAATTAATTCGTCCTTCCCTTGCCCTGCAAGTGTCAACTCATCAGACGTAATAATACGTCATCAGAAGTGTCCACTTAATTTGAGGGCTGAGGGTGTGTCTTTTAAGTGTTTGGAATAGCAGCCTAAATCTGACAGGTTATCTGAAGGGAACATTAATGCCGCGTTCAAAACAACCGGAACCTGGAAAATCGGACACTTCCGAGCATTCAATACAACTGCCAACTGGGGGGGGGGGGGGGGGTGCGCTATCTACGACTGGGAAAATATATTTTGAGCAGTCTTCCAACTCGGAATTCCAAGTCGGGAACTCTAGCCTCTTTCTAGAGCTTTGACTTTTCGACCTGTAGATTGATCACTGATGTCATGATTCAACCTCATTCCCCCCAACCCCCAGAGTTCCCAGTTGTCTTGAAAGTACCAATAGTGTTTGATCACGTGCAACTACACCAAATATTTTAATTGGCTGACGCATTTTGAGACGAGGAAGTATGGCCCCCCTGTGTCTAAATAGCTTCCCATTCAATGACTGGGAACACTACATAGAAGAAAGCCCTTATATTAGTCCTTCAGTAAATCGTTTGGACTCACTGGCAGAGGTAAACAGTCAATTACAATTAGCCTATTCCTGGTCAACCACAAGCTCATAATGTGTTTTATGTCTGTACAGACAGTAATGCTGAATGATGAACACCACATCAAAGAATATGGAGAACAAGCCAAGTCCTGCCTTTGTGGGGTCCCCAAAGATGAGCTTCCATTCATCTAGGAAACAATAGAAAAACTCATGAAACCCTGACGTAGACCATCAATTAATTCAGCAAGTGATGTAATAAGTCACAATTCTGTTTAAGATTGATGGAATTAATCTGAAAAAAAACAACAAAATGCATCACTATTTCAATGTACTTTTATAACCTTTTTAATACATTGTTTAAATAACCCTTTTCTGTATGTTTTTGTAGTTATTATTTATGTTATGATTTGTCTGTTCTTCTCACAGACACAGGGAAAGAGCTGGGTGGGTGGGTTGGCAGGGCTCGTGGGTGGGTGGACATGAAAAGGAAATCCTGTATTATGAATATTGTGACACTGTCGTGTTAATGTGCAGGAATAATTGTAAAAAAAGTAATATTATATGACTTATTTTACAATTATTCCTGCAACATTAACACAACATATAAATATATAAATATATATATATAAACATATATAAACATGAAAAGATATCTATACCATACCAGTCTAAAGTTTGGACACCTACTCATTGAAGGATTTTCCTTTATTTTTACTATTTTCTACATTGTAGAATAATAGTGAAGACATCAAAACTATGAAATAATACATATGAAATCATGTAACCAAAAAAGGTGTTTGAGATTCTTCAAAGTAGCCACCCTTTCTTTGCCTTTGACAACTTTGCACACTTGGCATCATCTTAACCAGCCTTTTATTTTATTTATTTAATAAAAACGTAACCTTTATTTAACTAGGCAAGTCAGTTAAGAACAAATTCTTATTTACAATGACGGCCTAACCAAACACGAACGATGCTGCTCCAATTGTGCACCACCGTATGGGACTCCCAATCAGAGCCGGTTGTGATACAGCCTGGAATTGAATGAGGTAGTCACCTGGAATGCATTAACAGGTGTGCCTTGTTAAAGGTTAATTTGTGGAATTTCTTTCCTTCTTAATGCGCTTGAGCCAATCAGTTGTGTTGTGACAAGGTCGGGTGGTATACGGAATATAGCCCTATTTGGTAAAAGACCATATTATGGCAAGAACAGCTCAAATAAGCAAAGAGAAATGACAGTCCATCATTACTTAAGACACGAAGGTCAGTAAATATGGAAAATTTCAAGAACTTTGAAAGTTTCTTCAAGTGCAGTCGCAAAAACCATCAAGCGCTATGATGAAACTGGCTCTCATGAGGACCGCCACACAAAAGGAAGACCCAGAGTTCTCTACTACAGAAGTTCATAAGAGTTACCAGCCTCAGAAAATGCAACCCAAAAAAAGTAACAGACATCTCAAACTGTTCAGAGGAGACTGTGAAGCAGGCCTTCATGGTCAAATTGCTGAAAAGAAACCACTACTAAAGGACACCAATAAGAAGAAGAGACTTGCTTGGGCCAAGAAACACGAGCAATGTACATTAGATCTGTGGAAATCTGTCCTTTGGTCTGATGCGTCCAAATTTGAGATTTTTGGTTCCAACCACCTTGTCTGTGAGACACAGAGTAGGTGAAAGGCTAATCTCCGCATGTGTTGTTCCCATCATGAAGCATGGAGGTGGTGTGGGGGTGCTTTGCTGGTGACACAGTCTGATTTCTTTAGAATTCAAGGCACACTTAACCAGCACGACTATGACAGCATTCTGCAGCAATACACCATCCCATCTGGTTTGCGCTTAGTGGGACTATAATTTGTTTTTCAACAGGACAATGACCCAAAACACACCTCCGGACTGTGTCAGGGCTTTTTGGCCAAGAAGGAGAGTGATGGTGCTGCATCAGATGACCTGGCCTCAACCCAATTGAGATGGTTTGGGATGAGTTGGACCGCAGAGTGAAGGAAAAGCAGCCAACAAGTGCTCAGCATATGGGAACTCCTTCAAGACTGTTGGAAAAGCATTCCTCGTGAAGCTGGTTGAGAGAATACCAAGAGTGTGCTAAGCTGTCAAGGCAAAGGGTGGCTACTTTGAAAAATCTAAAATGTATTTAGAATTACTTATTAAAAATAAAAACAGAAATACCTATTTACATAGTTATTCAGACTTTGCCGAGACTCAATTGAGCTCAGGTGCATCCTATTTCCATTCATCATCCTTAATGTTTCTACTTGATTTGAATTTACCACAGGTGCATCCTATTTTCATTGATTGGACATGATTTGGAAAGGCACACACACCTCTCTATATAAAGGTCCCACAGTTGACAGTGCATGTCAGAGCAAAAACCAAGTCATTAGGTCGAAGGAATTGTCTGTAGAGCTCCGAGATGCCAAAAGGCATCTAATGGACTCTCAGACCAAGAGAAACAAGATTCTCTGGTCTGATGAAACCAAGACTGAACTCTTTGGCCTGAATGCCAAGCATCACGTCTGGAGGAAACCAGGCAGCGCTCACCACCTGCCCAATACCATCCCTACAGTGAAGCATGGTGGTGGCAGCATCATGCTGTGGGGATGTTTTTCAGCGGAAGGGGCTGGGAGACAAGTCCGGATCGAGGGAAAGATGAACGGAGCAGAGCTCCAGAGCGCTCAGGACATCAGACTGGGACGAAGGTTCACCTTCCAACAGGACAACAACCCTAAGCACACAGCCTAGACCACGCAGGAGTGGCTTCGGGACAAGTGTCTGAATGTCCTTGAGTGGCCCAGCCAGAGAACGGACTTGAACTTGATCAAACATCTCCGGAGAGACCTGAAAATAGCTGTGCAGCGATGCTCAACATCCAACCTGACAGAGCATGAGAGCATCTGCAGAGAAGGGGAATTTCTCCCAAAATACAGGTGTGCCAAGTTTGTAGCGTCATACCCAAGAAGACTCAAGTTTGTAATCAACGCCAAAGGTGCTTTAACAAAGTACTGAGTAAAGGGTCTGAATATTTATGTAAATGTGATATTTCAGTTTGAATAATTAATACATTTGCAAACATTTCGTAACCTGTTTTTGATTTTTCATTATGGGGTATTGTGTGTAGATTCATGTGGGGGAAAAAAACACATTTAATCTATTTTAGAGTAAGGCTGTAACATAACAAAATGTGGAAAGTGAAGGGGTCTTAGTACTTTCCAAATGTACTTTATACACACAATGAATGATTATAAATGACAAACAATTAAAATGTTAAATGCCTGCAACTGAAGACACGTTTTGAATTTTTGGGACTGTCCTGTAAATATTTTCGCTGACTAATTATTGCCTGTTCTACTGAGGCATGTGCACATTAGTGTACTACGGGAAGCGTGGGCAGCCTTACCATTGTTATATGACTGAAGGAACATCTGAATGAGACTGAAGCTGCCTCCTGTGAAGTCCAGCAACACATTGCCAATGCTCCAACCCTCTGTGCTTTGTCTTTGATAGTTCATGTAGACCTGAGGGGACAGAGTGTGTGATCATGAAAATCCATAACATCATACATTTCCAAGTGAGGCGCAACATCTACTGTAACAAATGCTAATTGCATAAGCGAAAACCATCTTATATGCAGTAAAATATTGTGAAATCCATACCTGTGGGATGTATTTGACGAGGGTGACACCTAGCTTGATGTAAGAGAAATAGTAGAGATATTCCAGCCAGGTGATCTTACTGGCCACAGCAACAAAGAGGGTGACCAGGGCAAACGTCCAACCAATCACCAGAAGGCCAATAGCAATCTTGGACACCATCTGCCCTCCTCTCTGCAACACAGGAACACATTAATCACTTTCACAATGCTTTTAACTGACAATGTTTCATTGAGGCCTTGACAAAAATGATTTCCTTCCAACAACAAAAAAAATCCTCAAAGGATCAGATGAATATGTCTTTGCCAACAATCAAAACATAAGCTAATCATTATTTAGCCAGCCAACATCTGTCTCCTGTTTATAACCAAGGGGGACATTTAGGAAGTCACTAAAGACTGGTCTATTGTTACTCACTTCATAGATGGCACACTGAGAGACATATACAAGAGTCAGCACAACTGCATGGAGACTGAAGAACACATCGTTGGCATCCACTGGGTTTACACCATTTGGATTTATCTTCAAAAACTCTTCCTGTAAATAAAAAAACACACTGCTATATAACCATGTGGAGTAAAAACTGAGTCAATAGGACCATAGACTATCCAGCGCAAATCCCCATTGGTATCAATACATGACTGACAACATTTGCAGAGCTGTGTGTGCAGATCTCAAGTCAGTATTCGTCCCAATTTGTTACACCGTTTGTGATGGCATGCAAGCGATTACCTTCATGTACGGAACCCAGAAGAGGCCTACATTGAAGACACTGTAGGCAATGAATCCTGTCAAGTTGAGTGCCAGAAAATCAAAGTTCAGCCCCACCACACTGTCAAACAGACAAATTTAGTCAGAAACCATATCCAAAAGTCCTTTAGATCTAAATCCTGTGATGCAGAGGATTTTGAAAAAAGTCCAAGTATCAGAGGCACTACCTTTTTCTTCTCCAGTTCTCATATACTTGAGGGTAGAATGATATAGACCATGCTAGGAAGTAAATCCAACCAATTACTTGGTTAATGATATCAACAGTGTTGCTTCTAATAACCAAGAAACGGATTCGGGTCTTATGGCTGGAAAACATAAATGAGAGACTATTAGTACATTATGTTGGTTTAAAAATCAGTCTGAAAGTGAGAAATGTTCATGGAGTTGAAATTCACTGACAGAAACTCTGTACAGCTCACCTTGCAATGCCAGTGTTGTTGCTGTATAAATAGGCTGTCACCTGACCCACATGTTCTGCATGAACCTCAAAAGTGCTTGATGTGGCGTTTGCAGGCAACTCTACCTGGAGATCAGAAATACAGAACATATAATGTCGGAAACACTGCACTTAAATAATCAAATATATAAAAAGTCACTGTAAACAATTGTTACATTTAGACATAATATGCATTTATGCCTACAAAGTAAGTGCTAGTATTTATTTTACACACAGTGGCCACTGTAGTTCATTTAAATATGATAGATGCAGATATCAAAGTGCATTAATAATCAATTACATGGTTATTGGTTCTTGCTCTTCAGTCAGTTTGAATTAAACAAAATGCATACCTGTTGAGGCAGTTTAAGTATTGAGGTAACATTTGCAGAGGAGTCGGTGAAGTTAAAAATAATGAGTGTTGAGACATTCTGAGGAGAGCTGCAAAAATAAAGAAATACCAAACACTGCATCACAACAAATGTATATAATACTGATAAAAACTGGTAGTAGAGAACCAGCTATAAGCATAGTTACCTAGGCGTTATGGTGATATTGGCTGAACTTTTCTCCTCCAGATTTACAGTGGCTGGAGCAGATAGGGATACACTCCCATCTGTTGAAGGAATATGACATTTCAGTATTCAAATAGGGGATGTTTAAATGGAAAGATATTAAATCAGAGGTTATGTTAGCTGGACAAGGGCAAACTCACCACATGTAATGACCGTACAGAGTGTTATGAACAAGAATAACCGAAAGTTCTTATCTGCCATCTCGAGGGATAGCTAGATTTGTATGAGGGACAAACAATCTGCATTAGGCAACATATGCCTCCATACAAATCCATAAGTACAACAGAAATGTACCATATATAGCACGGAAAAAAAGCTTCGTCTTAACAACAATAGTTAGCTATTTCAACACAGTATCTAACAAATCCTGAAATCAACAAATTATACACTACCGCAGCTGAGCAGTCCTTTGTTTTCCTCTGTTTCCGTGAGCTTGCACTAGGTCATATGACTTGGCACTGCTATGACGCGTTGTCTAGGGTGCGTTCAAGATTTTCAATGTTGTGGGATGTTTAACACGCGAAGTTAAAGCAATCCTAAAGAGGGTGTTCTACTAAGCTGACATATGGAATTGTTTTAAGATTGCCATACCAAGGATCATTTAGCTATTCGATTTGGAATTTTAGGAACTCCAAATAATTTGATGAAACATTGAATTTTGCCTTACTGGTTTGAGTCCATAGAAACACATTGATTCATACATGGAAAAACAGACAGCCAAACAATAAATCAAAGAGAAGTT
Organism: Oncorhynchus mykiss; assembly: GCF_013265735.2. Lineage (NCBI taxonomy): Eukaryota > Metazoa > Chordata > Actinopteri > Salmoniformes > Salmonidae > Oncorhynchus > Oncorhynchus mykiss. The sequence goes on along the minus strand of NC_048569.1, from coordinate 60,534,266 downwards.
TGTTTTAAAGTGTCTGTTCTATATCTGAGAGATATTAAAAAGATCAAGAAATTATTAAAATTAGATTTTCATCCATTTGTAACCCCTTTTTTTGGTGGTGCAATAAACTACTTCCATATATATTTCCTTAGATTTTTGTTACTTGTAGCCATTGTGTGAATTGTTTGCCCTTTGTTTATTTAATAAATTCCTCATTACCTATGTAACCAGTAGGTCTAGTAAATGTACCGTCAATCCCCGTCATTTATTTACATTAATTTCTGTTAATGCATGAATTAGGCATTTACCATTGTCATTCTTGAAGTGGAGATATTGTTTGCAGAGTTGGGTTTGTCATGCTCCTTCTTCACCACACTGTCTGTGTGGGGAGACTTACAATGACTCTGCACATTCACACATGCTCACATACTACTGACAAACACACACACACGCAGCTGCCATAATTCATTAATTGAATATAGTGTTTCATATCATTTGATGGTGCTATGTTGTTAATTACAATTATTAGTACTATTTATCCTGCTACTTCAGTCCATTTGCATTATTTTTTTAAACTACATTAACTCTAGATTACAATCAATTTCCTTCACTATGGAAAATAACTAACTCTGTACAATTCATTAATGTACTTCTTACAAATGGACAATCTAAGTACTACAATAGATAAAATATGCACACAGCTGATAGTTTTCACCCTCTCTCCCTAAAAAGAGGTTTACCAGTCAGCCAACTTCATAGATTGCTTCGTGTCGGTGAAACAAAAATATAAACAAAACATAGAAAGTGTTGGTTCCATGGTTCGTGAGCTGAAAAATAATCCCAGAAATATTCCAAAACTTAATTCCTCAAATGTTGTGCACAAAAGTGTTTATGTCCCTGTTACACAACGCCACAGATTTGATGTCTTATGTTGAGGGAGCGTGCAATTAGCATTCTGACTGCAGGAATGTCCACCAGAGTTGTTGCCAGAGATTTTAATATTTTATCTACCATAAGCCGCCTCTGTCGTTTTAGAGAATATGGCAGTACATCTACCCGGCCTAACAACCGCAGACCACGTGTAACCACACCAGCCCAGGACCTTCACATCTGGCTTCTTCACCTGCGGGATCATCTGAGACCAGCCACCCAGACAGCTGATGAAACTGAGGAGTATTTCTGGTCTGTAATAAATCCCTTTAGTGGGGAAAAACCTCATTCTGAGTGGGTGGGCCTGGCTCTCACATGGGTGGGCACATTCCCTCCCAGGCCCACCCATGGCTGAGCCCCTGCCTAGTCATGTGAAACCCATATAGTAGAACCTAATGAATTTATTTTGTTATGTTCCCTAGCAAGAACACCGAAAATATCCCTCAAACAGAAGGGGGAAGATAACAAAGTCAATGACAACCAAAACAGGTGGAGTTTAAGGAGGGGTTCTGAAATACACTCACGGGGAGTCCACTGAAAGTTGACTACAAAAACAGGAACCTAAAAGAAACCCACCATTAGCACCTACGGAATCTGCCCAAGGACAGGCAAACAAAATAAAAACCAACACCAAACTTAAAGACAGAAACAAACCAAAAAGTGGAGCAAAACAAAATCAGATAAAGGAATGTTTGTCTAGAGAAAGAGCTTAAATAAATAAAAAAAATACGTAATTTTTTAAAAATATAAATAATAGGGCACACATTAAATATACATAAATCTGTATCTCCATCTGGTTTAAAAAACCTCTTAAGGATCCGCCCCTTTTTTAAACATTTTGGCCTAAAATGACATACCCAAATCTAACTGCCTGTAGCTCAGGCTCTGAAGCAAGGATGTGCATATTATTGATAACAAATATAACAAATGGAAAAAGTTTGGAACCACCTAGACTCATCCTAGTGCTGGCCACCCAGCCAAACTGAGCATTTCGGGGAGAAGGGCATTGGTCAGGGAGGTGACCAAAAGCCCGATGGTCACTCTGAAAGAGCTCCAGAGTTCCTCTGTGGAGATGGGAGAACCTTCCAGAAGGACAACCATCTCTGCAGCACTCCACCAATCAGGCCTTTATGGTATAGTGGCCAGACAAAAGCCAATCCTCAGTAAAAGGTACATGATAGCCCGCTTGGAGTTTGCCAAAAGCCACCTAAAAGACTCTCAGACCATGAGAAACAAGATTTTCTGCTCTGATGAAACCAAGATGGAACTCTTTGGCCTGAATGCCAAAAGTCTGGAGGAAACCAGGCACAATCCTTACGGTGAAGCATGGTGGCTGCAGCATCATGCTTTTGGAATGTTTTTCAGCGGCAGGGACTGGGAGACAAGTCAGGATCGAGGGAAAGATGAACGTAGAAAAGTACTGAGAGATCCTTGATGAAAACCTGCTCCAGAGCACTCAGGACCTCAGACTGGGACAAAGGTTCACCTTCCAATAGGACAACGACCTTAAGCATACAGCCAAGACAATGCAGGAGTGGCTTCGGGACAAGTCTCTGAATGTACATGAAGGGCCCAGCCAGAGCCCGGACTTGAACCCAATCGAACATCTCTGGAGAGACCTGAAAATAGCTGTGCAGCGATTCTCCCCATCCAACCTGACAGAGCTTGAGAGGATCTGCAAATAAGAATGGGAGAAACTCCCCAAATACAGATGTGCCAAGATTGTAGCGTCATAACCAAGAAGACTCGAGGCTGTAATCGCTGCCGAAGGTGCTTCAACAAAGTACTGAGTAAAGGGTCTGATGACTTATGTAAATGTAAAATACCAGTCAAAAGTATGGACACACCTACTCATTCAATGGTTTTTCTTTATTTGTACTGTTTTCTACATTGTAGAATAATAGTGAACACATCACAATTATGAAATAACACATATGGAATCATGTAGTAATTTAAAAAGTGTTAAACAAATCAAAATATATTTTAGATTTTAGATTCTTCACAGTAGCCACCCTTTGCCATGATGACAGCGTTGCAAACTCAGCCAGCTTCATGAGGAATGTTTTTCCAACAGTCTTGAAGGAGCTCCTACATATGCTGAGCACTTACTGGCTACTTTTCCTTCACTCTGTGGTCCAACTCATCCCAAACCATTTCAATTGGGTTGAGGTCGTTGATTGTTGCGGCCAGGTCATCTGAAGCTGCACCTCATTAATCTCCTTCTTGGTCAAATAGCTCTTACACAGCCTGGAGGTGTGTTTTGGGTCATTGTCCTGTTGAAAAACAAATGTTAGCCCCACTAAGCGCAAACCAGATGGGATGGCATATCTCTGCAGAATGCGGTCGTAGCCATGCTTGTTAAGTGTGCCTTGCATTCTAAATAAATCACTGACAGTGTCACCAGCAAAGCACCATCATATCAAATCAAATTGTGTTGGTCACATACACATGGTTGGCAGATGTTTTTGTGAGTGTAGTGAAATGCTCCACCTCCATACTTCACTGTGGGAACCACATATGCAGAGTTAATCCGTTCACCCTCTCTGCGTCTCACAAAGACACAGCGGTTGGAACCAAAAATCTCAAATTTGGACTCAATCTAATGTCCATTGCTCGTGTTTTTTGGCCCAACTAAATCTCTTATTATTATTGGTGTCCTTTAGTAGTGGTTTCTTTGCAGCAATTCGACCATGAAAGCCTGATTCACGCAGTCTCATCTGAACAGTTGATGTTGAGATGTGTCTGTTACTTGAACTCTGTGAAGCATTTATTTGGGCTGCAATTTCTGAGGCTAGTAACTCTAATGAACTTATCCTCTGCAGCAGAGGAAACTCTGGGTCTTCCTTTCCTGTGGCGGTCCCTCTGAGAGCCAGTTTCATCATAGCGCTTGATGTTTTTTGCGTCTGCAAGTTCTTGAAATGTTCCATATTGACTGACCTTCATGTCTTAAGTAATGATGGACTGTCGTTTCTCTTTCCTTATTTGAGCTGTTCTTGCCATAATATGGACTTGGTCTTTTACCAAATAAGGCTATCTTCTGTACACAACCCCTACCTTGTCACAAACTGATTGGCTGAAATCCATTAAAAAGGGGGAAAAAATCCATAAATTAAGGCACACCTGTTAATTGAATTGCATTCTAGGTGACTAACTCATGAAGCTGGTTGAGAGAATGCCAAGAGTGTGCAAAGCTGTCATCAAGGCAAAGGGTGGCTACTTTGAAGAATCTCAAATATAAAATATATTTTTATTTGTTTAACAATTTTTTTGGTCACTGCATGATTCCATATGTGTTATTTCATAGTTTTGACGTCTTCACTATTATTCTACAATGTAGACAATTGTCAAAATAACGAAAAACCCTTGAATGAGTAAGTGTGTCCAAACTTTTGACTGGTACTGTAAATTTCCGATTTGTTTTATAGAAATGTGCAAAAATGTCTAAAAACCTGTTTATGCTTTGTCATTATGGGGTATTGTGTGTAAAAACAATTTAATCAATTTTAGAATAAGGCTGTAATGTAACAAAATGCAGAAAAGGTCAATGGACCTCAATACTTTTTGAATACACTGTATCTCATAAATTGATATAGTGTATCCAAGTGAGCAGACACCTAAGTCAAGTTATTCATGAATTTCCTATCGTGCCCGCTTCCTTACCCTATAATTCTGTATTTCTTTGTAACTAACTTGTATACAGGTAGACCAGAAAAGCCACATCCCTGATTGGCAGATGAGTGGCAACCCTGATTAGAAGTACAGTGCCTTCCGAAAGTATTCGGCCCCCTTGAACTTTGCGACCTTTTGCCACATTTCAGGCTTCAAACATAAAGATATAAAACTGTATTGTTTTGTGAAGAATCAACAACAAGTGGGACACAATCATGAAGTGGAACGACATTTATTGGATATTTCAAACTTTTTTAACAAATCAAAAACTGAAAAATTGGGCGTGCAAAATTATTCAGCCCCTTTACTTTCAGTGCAGCAAACTCTCTCCAGAAGTTCAGTGAGGATCTCTGAATGATCCAATGTTGACCTAAATGACTAATGATGATAAATACAATCCACCTGTGTGTAATCAGCTCATACAAGGAGAAGACTGATCAGAGATGCAGCCAAGAGGCCCATGATCACTCTGGATGAACTGCAGAGATCTACAGCTGAGGTGGGAGACTCTGTCCATAGGACAACAATCAGTCGTATATTGCACAAATCTGGCCTTTATGGAAGAGTGGCAAGAAGAAAGCCATTTCTTAAAGATATCCATAAAAAGTGTTGTTTAAAGTTTGCCACAAGCCACCTGGGAGACACACCAAACATGTGGAAGAAGGTGCTCTGGTCAGATGAAACCAAAATTGAACTTTTTGGCAACAATGCAAAACGTTATGTTTGGCGTAAAAGCAATCCCCACTGTCAAACATGGTGGTGGCAGCATCATGGTTTGGGCCTGCTTTTCTTCAGCAGGGACAGGGAAGATGGTTAAAATTGATGGAAAGATGGATGGAGCCAAATACAGGACTATTCTGGAAGAAAACCTGATGGAGTCTGCAAAAGACCTGAGACTGGGACGGAGATTTGTCTTCCAACAAGACAATGATCCAAAACATAAAGCAAAATCTACAATGGAATGGTTAAAAAATAAACATATCCAGGTGTTAGAATGGCCAAGTCAAAGTCCAGACCTGAATCCAATCGAGAATCTGTGGAAAGAACTGAAAACTGCTGTTCACAAATGCTCTCCATCCAACCTCACTGAGCTCGAGCTGTTTTGCAAGGAGGAATGGGAAAAAAATTCAGTCTCTCGATGTGCAAAACTGATAGAGACATACCCCAAGCGACTTACAGCTGTAATCGCAGCAAAAGGTGGCGCTACAAAGTATTAACTTAAGGGGGCTGAATAATTTTGCACGCCCAATTTTTCAGTTTTTGATTTGTTAAAAAAGTTTGAAATATCCAATAAATGTCGTTCCACTTCATGATTGTGTCCCACTTGTTGTTGATTCTTCACAAAAGAATACAGTTTTATATCTTTATGTTTGAAGCCTGAAATGTGGCAAAAGGTCGCAAAGTTCAAGGGGGCCGAATACTTTCGCAAGGTACTGTACCTGCAGCTCATCGGTTGTCCCCTACAAATGCTGTTTTGAATTAAGAGAGAATTGTACAAATAGAGAAAACGTTGGTGAAGGAACAGCTGTGCTGGAATGTGAACAATATTGGTGCTACTGTCACACCCTGACCATAGTTTACTTTGTATATTTCTATGTTGTGGTTGGTCAGGGTGTGATCTGAGTGGGCATTCTATGTTACATGTCTAGTTTGTCTAGTTCTATGTTCGGCCTGATATGGTTCTCAATCAGAGGCAGGTGTTCGTCATTGTCTCTGATTGGGAACCATATTTAGGTAGCCTGGGTTTCACTGTGTGTTTGTGGGTGATTGTTCCTGTCTCAGTGTTTGTTTGCACCAGATAGGCTCAGTCACTTTGTTTTTTTTCTTTTCACTTGTTTTGGAAGAGAAGAGAACGAGCGCCATTCTCCTTGCGGAGATGGTGCTAAATACATCAACACGGTCGGTCCCTGGGATTGGGCTGGCTAACACGATTAGGTTTGCTTGGAAGGAAAAGGAGATGGAGCCTTTAGGACGGGAATCTTTTGGAAGGATAATATTGATGGGGATTCTAAAGCTGACGGTGAAGGACGTGTTTTGTTTCCAAGGCAACTCGTTGGAGGGAGCATACGACGTGGCACTATATACAGAGGCAAAACACGATGATATCCTGAGAAGGGCAAGAGCAGTGGGAGGTGAGAGGCCGATGTGCCACTACGAAATAACAAGCCTGGCGAAGAATAATTTTAGGGTAGTAACTGTCAACATTTACAACCCTTACGTTAAGGACGAAGAGGTGAGGGCTTTTCTGGGGAGATATATGGATAACGTCTCCTCAGCAAGGCACCTCAAAGACTCCCTTGGGTTTTGGAATGGGAGGAGAGGTTTCCAGGCCCTCCTCAGAGAGGACCCAAAGGGACATGGTGGCTACCTCCATCCTCCTGCTATGTTCTCCCTAGGGGCTGACAGGGGGACGTTGTTTTATGCACGTCAGCCCCCATTTTGCAGACGCTGTATGGCCTATGGTCACATATTCGCCTCATGTAGTACAAGAAAATGCAGATTTTGTGCATCTGAGGATCATGAGGCGAGGGATTGTGACAAGCCTAAGACGTGCCATGGGTGTGGCTCGTCAGCACACCTGTGGCGGGGGTGCCCGGCCCGTCAGCGGTCATATGCGTCTGCGGCTGGGGGGGGAGCAGGGGCGGGGGATGGGGGAAGAAGAGGAGGGGAAGGAAGCACGCCTCATGATCAGAGTACAGGTCCAGAGGGGAAGGCCACAAGGAAGGAGGAGGAGCAAGAAGCGGCGGAAGGAAGAGAGAAGGAAACGGAAGGCACGGGAGTAGGAGAACCAGGAAAAGCGGCGGAAGACGGCAACCGAGTGGAGGAGCATGAGAGAGAAGAAAGCGATGGAGGAGTGGTGGAGAAGGAGACGGTGGAAGAGCAAGTGGACTGGGGGGAATGTGCCCTGGTGGAAGAGATGAGGGGTATGGTGGAGGAGCTGGCGGGCGGGGGGGTTGGTATCTCTCCACTGCCGTCATCACCAAAGAAGAGAATGAAGAGGAGGGAGCGATTGGCCGACAGTGAGAGGGAGGGGATGGCCAAGAGAGTGATGGGGGTGGGAGAAACCTCTGGGTTGCTGCTGGTTTCCACAGGCTCTCAATATCTGTTGGGTGGGGACACACCTAACAGGACTCAGGACTGGGTACAGGAGGAGGTGGGGAGTTTTTTGTTTGGGGACTCAGCCTCCCCGAATTTTTTCCAATCCAGCTGCAGCACTGGGGAGGGGGAGGATTGTGGGGGTAGACCCAGGGTGCAGGGCACCCCGGAGCCAAACACTATTCCTGCATCCTGGGTTGGTGAGATGGAGGAAGAGGGGGGGATGTTGGGAGTACAGATGGTGTCATCACCGGTAGATATGGAGCAGGGGAGCATCGGGTGAGTCTCCTGTTTTTGTTTTTTTCTGTCTGGGTTTAGAATTTGAGTGTATTACATGTTTTTATTTTATTCTTTCATGGGGTCTGATTTTACTTTTGTTAGTTTAAATGTAAGGGGTTTAAGGGATTGTGTTAAGAGGAGGGCGGTTTTTAGTTATTTGGAGGGTGTGGGGTTTGATTTTTGTTTTTTACAGGAGGTTCACCTGAGGGATGGAGGGGATGTTAATAGGTTTAAGAGGGAGTGGGACAAGGGGGAGTCGGTTTGGGGTGTTGGGGGGGTGCACTCATCGGGGGTAGGGATTTTGTGTGGGCACAGGGAGGTTAAAGTGGAGGATTCTTTTGTGGTAATGCAGGGGAGGGTTATAGGGGTGGATGTCACGATAAGGGATTGTAATTTTAGATTAGTGGTGGTGTATGGACCACAGGTGGTGGCAGACAGGAGGGAGATGGTGGACTGTCTGACGCCCCTGTGTGTCACAAATAGGAAATTAGTGATAGGGGGGGATTTTAATACAGATTTAGGAAGAGGGGGGGATAGCAGTGCAGGCGCCATTGCCAGGCTAATGGCTTGCCATGGTCTGGTAGATGGTGGTCTGCACACTACTCCGAAAATGGACGGTCCTACATGGCGCAACTCCAGGGGGGTTGAGCGGAGGCTCGACTATATTTTTGTACCCAGGTCTTTGGGTAAGTTGTCTGGGCGGCTGTTGCCTGTTTTCTTTTCGGATCACGACGGGGTGCTCCTGCAGGTGGGGTCGCCAGTCTGCCTCTTTGGTAGGGGGTACTGGAAGCTAGATCGGGATGTGCTGGAGGAGCAGGCTTTTGTTGACGGGTTTTATGGTTTCTTTTGGAGGCTTGAGGGTCTCCGGTCCATGTGCGAGGGGGTGGTAGAGTGGTGGGATTTAGTTAAGGTGAGGATTAGGGCTTTTATAATAGGATATTGCAAGAGGAAAAAAAGGGAGGAGAGGAGGGAGGTGGATCGTATCCAAAGGTTAATTGAACTCGAGTACGAGGCAGGCAACCTCGGCGGGTCGTTTGACTGGGAGAGATCCGCAACCCTAAAGGCGCAGCTCAGGGAGTTGCAGGAGCGGAAGGCTCGAGCTTTCCTGGAGCGTGCGCATAGTGGCTTTCTAGAACATAATGAGACTTGTTCTGCTATGTTCTTTAAGTCGGTTAGGGCCAGACAGAGTAGGAAGGTAATGCATGGCGTTAGGGAAGAAAATGGTAGTATAGTTAGAGAACCAGAGGATATGGTCAGGGTGACAACTGATCATTTCCAAGGTTTATTTAAGGAAAGGGAAATAGATGTAGAGCAGGGAAACGTGTTTTTAGAACACTTGTCCCGGCGGTTGCCAGAGGACATTAGAGACGTGATGGAGGCCCAGATCTCACTAGAAGAGGTTGAGAGCGCTCTTAGGAGGATGGGAAAAGGGAAGGTGCCTGGGATGGATGGGCTGCCGGCTGAGTTTTACCTCAAGTTTTGGGGTATACTTGGACCAGTGGTTCTCGAAGTCTTGAAGGCCATCCTTGAGACGGGGGTCCCGGGGGGATCAATGGCTGTTGGTGTGCTGTCACTTCTTTATAAGAAGGGGGAAGCAACTGACCTTGGCAACTGGCGGCCGTTGACCATGCTGTGCGTAGATTACAAGCTACTTGCAAAGGTTTTAGCAGACCGGTTGCGCACAGCCCTTCCCTACGTCGTCCATGAGGATCAGACGTGCGGGGTAGAGGGCCGCTCTATTAGATGGAACCTACAGTTAATCAGGGACTCCATCGCTTGGGTTGAAGATAGAGGACTGCCTTTAATGGTAGCAGCGCTAGATCAGGCGAAAGCCTTTGATCGCGTGAATAGATCATTTTTATTCAGAGTGTTAGGTCGATTAGGATTTGGGGAGAATTTCATAGGATGGATTCGTACATTATATGTCGGAGCGGGGTGCCGAGTTAGTGTAAATAGTCACTTGGGTGACGTTTTTGACCTCTCGTCTGGGGTCAGGCAGGGGTGCCCACTCTCGGCTCTCCTCTTCGTTCTGTACATGGAGCCTCTTGGGGCTGCCATTAGGGCAGACACAGGGGTGGAAGGCTTGTTGATCCCTGGAAGTGGTGGGCTGCGTGTTAAGATGACGCAGTACGCCGACGACACTTCCTTGCTGCTGTGCAAGGACTCGTGCCTGACAAGGTCCCTTGCCATCTTTGGGGATTTCACCCGAGCGTCGGGAGCAGTTCTGAACCATGCAAAGTCTTCCGTCAAGTTTTTCGGAAGATGGCGCGGTAGAACGGATGTGCCCGGGGGGTTATCTCTCTGTGAGGGGGCCCTGAGGATTCTCGGGGTCCATTTTGAGACCTCCGGCTCAGCGACGCTAAACTGGAACATGCGTATCGCAGTGGTACAGAGGAAGCTAGCAATGTGGAAGGCTAGGTATTTGTCTTTTATGGGCAAAGTCCTGGTTCTAAAGGTGGATGTGTTGCCGTCTCTTTTGTATTTGACGTACATCTACCCATTGCCGGCTAGTCTGAGGAGGCCTCTAGTGAGGCTTGTGTTTCAGTTCATGTGGAGTGGCAGGTGCGAGTGGGTCGCCAGGGCACGCATGCTTTGTCCCATCGGGGAGGGAGGTAGGGGGGTACCACATTTCCCCCTCAAGCTGGACGCAATTTTTGTTTCTTTCTTGTTAACGGAGCTTGCTCATCCAGTGATACACCCGTCCGGTTACCTCCTGCGGGTGTTTTTCTCGTATCAGGCGAGAAGCGTAATGGTGTGGTCTAACACGGGTCCTCGGGCGGAACAGCTGCCGTGGCACTTTGGTCATGCGACCAGGTGGCTGCGTGAGCACCCTGAGGTTGAAGTTGCCCGAGTAGGTTTAGATCACAGGCACCTGTACGAGGAGGTCAGAAAGGCAGGGAGTCCGGCGCCTGTAGTGGGCATCTCGGAAGTGGTCTGGGAGGGAGTGCAGGCGCGGGGTCTGGACAACAGGCTCAAGGACCTGAATTGGTTGAGCCTCCATAAGTGCTTGCCGGTACGTTCCATCATGTACCGGTATAGTTTGGTGCAATCCCCCACCTGTCCAAGATCTTCTTGTGGCAGGGAGGAGACTGTGCGCCATGTCTTTTGGGACTGTGCCTTTGCCGGAGTAGTATGGGCTAGGGCACGGGTGTTGTTAGGTTTGGTAAGGGGGGATTTTGTATTGACGTGGGCCAGGTTAGAGAGAGGTGTAGGGAGAGCGAGAGGGACGGATAGGGACAGGTTTCTGCTCTGGCTTCTCATGAGTCTCTTTAAACGGGGGCTGTGGGAAGCCAGGCAGAACATGGTGAAGACAGGGAGAGATTGGGGGGTGGAAGGGATAGTGAGGAGGGTGGAAGGAGATTTGAGGGGGAGGATGAAGAGGGAGGAGAGGAAGTGGGGGCAGCATGCTGCCCGGGAGAGGTGGAAGGGGGGTTTAGGGCTGGGTGTCATTTAGATTTGTAAGGGGATAGATTAGGGACGGGGAGATAGGGAAAGGTAGTTTGTAGGATGACGGGGAGGGAAGATGCTCCCCTGAGGTTTTGTTTGGGGTTTTTGTTTTGTTTAAATTAAAATACCACTATTTGAGTTTGTATGGAAAGAATGAATGGTATTGATGATAATAAATTATTTTTATAAAAAAAAAAAAAAAGATAGGCTGTTTTAGGTTTTCGTTACGTTAATCACGTTCTTTATTTTGTAGTGTTTGCATTGATTCGTGTTTTACGTTTGTTCATTAAAACATGGATCGCAATCTACACGCTGCATTTTGGTCCGACTCTCCTTCACATACAGAAAACCGTTACAGAATCACCCACCACAAAAGGACCAAGCAGCGTGTCAACAGGCAGGAGTAGAGCGAGGAGATGCGCAATAAGGATTTCTGGACATGGGAGGAAATCCTCGACGGGAGAGGACCCTGGGCTAAACCAGGGGAGTGTAGCCGCACTAAGGTGCAGCGGGAGAAGAAACAACAGGAACAGCCCAAGGAGGAGTACAGTATGGAGTATACTACTTGGGAGGAGATCGACAGGTGGGCGGCCGACCCAGGGAGAGTGCCGGAGCCCGCCTGGGATTCGCTGGAGCAGTGCGAGGAAGGTTATCGTAGAATGGAGGCGGTGAAAGCAGAGAGGCGCTGGTATGAGAAGGCAGCACGGCGACGCGGATGGAAGCCTGAGAGGCAGCCCCAAACATTTCTTGGGGGGGGGGCTAACAGGGAGTATGGCTATGCCAGGTAGGAGACCTGGGCAGACTCCCTGTGCTTACCGGGGGGCTAGAGAGACCGGACAGGCACCGTGTTATGCAGTGGTGCGCACGGTGTCTCCAGTGCGGGTGCATAGCCCGGTGCGGTATATTCCAGCTCCGCGTGTCTGCCGGGCTAGATTGAGCGTCGAGCCTAATGCCATGAAGCCGGCTCTACGCAGCTGGTCCCCAGTCCGTCTCCTTGGGCCGGTTTACATGGCACCAGCCTTGCGCTCGGTGTCTCCGGTTCGCCTGCATAGTCCAGTGCGGGCTATTCCACCTCGCCGCACTGGCAGGGCGACCGTGAGCATTCAACCAGGTAAGGTTGGGCAGGCTCGGTGCTCAAGAGCTCCAGTGCGCCTGCACGGTCCGGTTTTTCCAGTACCACCTCCACACCCCAGCCCTCCGGTAGCAGCTCCCCGCACCAGGCTTCCTGTGCGTGTCCTCGGGCCCCGTGCCAGCACCACGCATCAGGCCTACAGTGCGCCTCGCCTGTCCAGCGCTGTCGGAGCCCTCCTCCTCTCCAGCGCTGTCGGAGTCTCCCGCCTGTTTAGCGCTGTTAGAGCCTTCCTTCTCTACAGCGCTGCCGGAGTCTCCCGCCTGTTCAGAACTGCCAGTCTGCATAGAGCTGCCAGTCTGCATAGAGCTGCCAGTCTGCATAGAGCTGCCAGTCTGCAAGGAGCTGCCAGTCTGCAAGGAGCTGCCAGTCTGCAAGGAGCTGCCAGTCTGCAAGGAGCTGCCAGTCTGCAAGGAGCTGCCAGTCTGCAAGGAGCTGCCAGTCTGCAAGGAGCTGCCAGTCTGCATAGAGCTGCCAGTCTGCAAGGAGCCGCCAGAGCTGCCTTTCTGCAGGATGCCGCCAAAGCTGCCAGTCTGCAAGGAGCCGCCAGAGCTGCCAGTCAGCATGGAGCAGCCAGAGCTGCCAGTCAGCATGGAGCAGCCAGTCAGCATGGAGCAGCCAGAGCAGCCAGTCAGCATGGAGCAGCCAGGGCCGCCAGTCAGCATGGAGCAGCCAGTCAGCATGGAGCAGCCAGAGCAGCCAGTCAGCATGGAGCAGCCAGAGCTGCCAGTCAGCATGGAGCTGCCAGTCAGCATGGAGCTGCCAGTCAGCATGGAGCAGCCAGTCAGCACGGAGCAGCCAGAGCTGTCAGTCAACCAGACTCTTCCAGATCTGCCAGTCGACCAGACTCTTCCAGATCTGCCAGTCGACCAGACTCTTCCAGATCTGCCAGTCGACCAGACTCTTCCAGATCTGCCAGTCGACCAGACTCTTCCAGATCTGCCAGTCGACCAGACTCTTCCAGATCTGCCAGTCGACCAGACTCTTCCAGATCTGCCAGTCGACCAGACTCTTCCAGATCTGCCAGTCGACCAGACTCTTCCAGATCTGCCAGTCGACCAGACTCTTCCAGATCTGCCAGTCGACCAGACTCTTCCAGATCTGCCAGTCGACCAGACTCTTCCAGATCTGCCAGTCGACCAGACTCTTCCAGATCTGCCAGTCGACCAGACTCTTCCAGATCTGCCAGTCGACCAGACTCTTCCAGATCTGCCAGTCGACCAGACTCTTCCAGATCTGCCAGTCGACCAGACTCTTCCAGATCTGCCAGTCGACCAGACTCTTCCAGATCTGCCAGTCGACCAGACTCTTCCAGATCTGCCAGTCGACCAGACTCTTCCAGATCTGCCAGTCGACCAGACTCTTCCAGATCTGCCAGTCGACCAGACTCTTCCAGATCCGCCAGTCGGCCAGGATTTGCCAGATCCGCCAGTCGGCCAGGATCTGCCAGAACCGCCAGTCGGCCAGGATCTGCCAGAACCGCCAGTCGGCCAGGATCTGCCAGAACCGCCAGTCGGCCAGGATCTGCCAGAACCGCCAGCCGGCCAGGTTCTGCCGGATCCAACTACCTGCCTGGGCTTCCTCTCAGTGCTGAGCTTCCTCTCAGTGCTGAGCTTCCTCTCAGTGCTGAGCTACCCATCAGTCCCGAGCTACCTCTGTCCCTCTGTCCCGAGCGGTCATTAAGGAGGGTAACCTATCTAGGGACGCTAAGGAGGTGGACTAAAACGATTATGGAGTGGGGTCCACGTCCAGCGCCAGAGCCGCCACCGCGGACAGATGCCCACCCAGACCCTCCCCTATAGGTTCAGGTTTTGCGGCCGGAGTCCGCACCTTGGGGGGGGGGGTACTGTCACACCCTGACCATAGTTTACTTTGTATATTTCTATGTTGTGGTTGGTCAGGGTGTGATCTGAGTGGGCATTCTATGTTACATGTCTAGTTTGTCTAGTTCTATGTTCGGCCTGATATGGTTCTCAATCAGAGGCAGGTGTTCGTCATTGTCTCTGATTGGGAACCATATTTAGGTAGCCTGGGTTTCACTGTGTTTGTGGGTGATTGTTCCTGTCTATGTGTTTTTCACCAGATAGGCTGTTTTAGGTTTTCGTTACGTTAATCACGTTCTTTATTTTGTAGTGTTTGCATTGATTCGTGTTTTACGTTTGTTCATTAAAACATGGATCGCAATCTACACGCTGCATTTTGGTCCGACTCTCCTTCACATACAGAAAACCGTTACAGCTACTTTGAGAACACAAACTCTCTCATCTTTCACAGCAAAGAGATAGGGAGTCTGGGGATGACTGGAGGAGCAATAGTATTATGTGATTCTCTTGGCACAAGTACAGTTGGTGAGAATGAGTGGACGATGGTGAAGCAAAGTGGAGTGAAAAGGGCTGAAATTGGAAATGAACTGCAGTTCATGGTTGGAGTGCGATTCACGAGCAAGAATGTTTTATTTGGTGACCCGTTTGCGGTCTCAAAGATGGTGAAGGACGAATTGGGTATAGTGGAATCAATGCGAGTGACCAGGTGCGGTATGATACTGGTTTCGTGTGTGTCAACAGTGCAAAAGGAGAAAGCTCTGTCGCTCAACAAGATGGCGACGTATGATGTGGAAAGTTATGACTTTCAGAGTAGGGCACCAGTTAAAGGTGTCATCTCTGTGGTCTCGTTGGACATAGAGGCTGTGTGGTTTAGAGGTAACGTTCCAGGAGTGGTAGACGCACGCCGATTGAATCGAATGATAGACGGAAGGAAGGAGCAAAGCCTATCAGTTTCTGTTTTTTGATGAAGTGGTTTCCCAACTTACAGTTGAAGTCTGAAGTTTACATACACTTTAGCTAAATACATTTAAACTCAGTTTTTCACAATTCCTGACATTTAATCCTAGTAGAAATTCCTTGTCTTAGGTCAGTTAGGATCACCACTTTATTTTAATGTGAAATGTCAACATAATAGTAGAGATGATTTATTTCAGATTTGATTTCTTTCATCACATTCCCAGTGGGTCAGAAGTTCACGTACACTCAATTAGTATTTGGTAGCATTGCCTTTAAATTGTTTAACTTGGGTCAAACGTTTCAGGTAGCCTTCCACAAGCTTCCCACAATAAGTTAGGTGAATTTTGGCCCATTCCTCCTGACAGAGCTGGTATAACTGAGTCAGGTTTGTAGGCCTCCTTGCTCTCACACGCTTTTTCAGTTCTGGCCACAAATCTTCTGTAGGATTGAGGTCAGGGCTTTGTGATAGCCACTCCAATACCTTGACTTTGTTGTCCTTAAGCCATTTTGCCACAACTTGGAAGACCCATTTGCGACCAAGCTTTAACTTGGTCGCAAATTAACATCTCAAGACTTAACTCTGTCTTGAGATGTTGCTTCAATATATCCACATAAATTGTCCTGCCTCATGATGCCATCTATTTTGTGAAGTGCACCAGTCCCTCCTGCAGCAAAGCACCCCCACAACATGATGCTGCCACCCCCTTGCTTCACGGTTGGGATGGTGTTCTTCAGCTTGCAAGCATCCCCCTTTTTTCTCCAAACTTATGGCCCAAAAGTTATATTTTTGTTTCATCAGACCAGAGGACATTTCTCCAAAAAGTACGATCTTTGTCACCATGTGTAGTTGCAAGCTGTAGTCTGGCTTTTTTATGGAGGTTTTGGAGCAGTGGCTTCTTCCTTGCTGAGCAGCCTTTCAGGTTATGTCGATATAGGACTCGTTGTTACTGCGGATATAGATACTTTTGTACCTGTATCCTTCAGCATCTTCACAAGGTCCTTTGCTGTTGTTCTGGGATTGATTTGCGCTTTTCGCATCAAAGTACGTTCATCTCTAGGAGACAGAACGTGTCTCCTTCCTGAGCGATATGATGGCTGCGCGGTCCCATGGTGTTTATACTTGCCTACTATTGTTTGTACAGATGAACGTGGTACCTTCAGGTGTTTGGAAGTTGCTCCCAAGGATGAACCAGACTTGTGGAGGTCTACACTTGTTTTTCTGAGATCTTGGCTGATATCTTTTGATTTTCCCATGATGTCGGGCGAAGAGGCACTGAGTTTGAAGGTAGGCCTTGAAATACATCCACAGGTACACCTCCAATTGGCTGAAATGATATCAATTAGCCTATCAGAAACTTCTAAAGCCATGACATAATTTTCTGGAATTTTCCAAGCTGTTTAAAGGCACAGTCAACTTAGTGTATGTGAACTTCTGAGCCACTGGATGTGTGATACAGTGAATTATAAGTTAAATAATTTGTCTGTAAAATATTGTTGGAAAATGTACTTGTGTCATGCACAAAGTAGATGTCTTAACCGACTTGCCAAAACTATAGTTGTTCACAAGAAATTTGTGGAGTGGTTGAAAAACGAGTTTTAATGACTCCAACCTAAGTGTATGTAAACTTCCGACTTCAACTGTATGTAAAATTTGGGTATGTGAGATATGAGGTGAGACCGTATGAACAGAAGCCGTTGCAGTGTTACACTTGTAAAAAGTTTGGACACGTGGCAAGTGTTTGTGAAAGGAATAAATATGTAGTACTATAGTTGGACAGTCAGATGAAGCATGTTGTAGTAATTGTGATGGGAATCACGTTCCCGAGGTCCTGGAGTGCCCTGTATGGGTGAGGGAGGTGGTAGTAGCTAGGTTAAGGGCCATCCAGCAGGTCTCCTATATGGAGGCAGTGAAAATAGCTGAAGGAGTGAACAGAGATGAGATGGTTTTTGATGTCCCACAGTCTGCAGTGAATGCCATGCAGGAGAAGGATCCCGACATACTAATAGTGAAGAAGGTGGACTTTGTTGCGTTTATAGAGCAAGTGATAAATTGCACGAGTCAAACTAATAACAAAACTTAGAAGCTAGGCATCGTTGTGAAGGCGGCAAATAGATTTCTGGATCTCCAGGACTTTACAGCCAAAATGTTACAGGGAGTACTGTATCAATCAATCAATCAAATGTATTTATAAACACCCTTTTTACATCAGCTGATGTCACAAAATGCTGTACAGAAAACCAGCCTAAAACCCCAAACAGCAAGCAATGCCGATGTAAAAGCACGGTGGCTAGGAAAAACTCCCTAGAAAGGCCAAAACCTAGGAAGAAACCTAGAGAGGAACCAGGCTCTGGGGGGGTGGCCAGTCCTCTTCTGGCTGTGCCGGGTGAAGATTATAACAGAACATGACCAAGATGTTCAAACGTTGATAATAATAATAATAATAATCACAGTGGTTGTAGAGGGTGCAACAAGACAGCACCTCAGGAGTAAATGTCAGACGATTATTCAGAGTTGTGCGGTAGAGAGAGAGTTCAAAACAGCAGGTCCGGGACCAGGTAGCACGTCCAGTGAACAGGTCAGGGTTCCAATACCGCAGGCAGAACAGTTGAAACTGGAGCAGCAGGATGACCAGGTGGACTGGGGACAGCAAGGAGTCATCAGGCCAGGTAGTCCTGAGGCATGGACCTAGGGCTCAGGTCCTCTGTGAGAAGAGAGAGAGAGAAAGAAAGAGAGGGAAAGAGAGAGAAAGAGAGAAAAGAGAGAGAGAGAATTAAAGGGAGCATACTTAAATTCACACAGGACACCGGATGAGACAGGAGAAATACTCCAGATATAACAGACTAACCCTAGCACCCCCGACACAAACTATTGCAGCATAAATACTGGAGGCTGAGACAGCAGCGGTCGGGAGACACTGTGGCCGTCTGACGATACCCCTTACAGCTTACTGATCCTCCTCTCCCAGCTTACTGATCCTCCCCTCCCAGCTTACTGATCCTCCCCTCCCAGCTTACTGATCCTCCCCTCCCAGCTTACTGATCCTCCCCTCCCAGCTTACTGATCCTCCTCTCCCAGGTTACTGAGCCTGTGTAGGGATTTGAATATTATCGTTTTTTGTTTGAAATTCAGGGTAATGGCTGAATTTGGTTTGTGTTTATTTTGATTGTTTTTGGTTATTAGTATGATTTGTTCATGCCCTCCCAAAAAATGTTTTTGTATTACCCCATACAGCATGTAGCAGCAATACACTTTGTGAGTGTAGTCTGCCAATAAAGCGCAGAGAAGAAGATAATCATACCTACACACTGTAGAAGGCTGCAATTCTGAATGAAAATTTAAAAAATACATGGAAAATGAAGCTTTATGCAACATGTTTGAGTGCAGACCTAATACACCTTCTCTCTGTCTGAGACCGCGGGTTTTACATACCAGCCAAGCATCTGGGGGAGCGCAGTGGTCCCCTTTTGATGACATGTACATTCCTTCCTCAATCACTCCAGTTACCAGTACCCCTGCACATTGTAATAACGATACTGGCACTGCACTGACCTGTACAAGATTACATTTTCTTCTCTTTTTTTCCTTCTCTCGCATTTCACATGTTTTATCTTCTGATCTCTATTATCACATGTATAGTGCATTGTTCTGAAAGAGCTCGCAAGTTAAGCATTTCCCTGTGCTGTTTTACGCATGTTTGTCACGTTGGCATGAAGGATCGGGAGACAGGTGCAGAAATGCATAATTATTTTTTTTCTTCATATATACTCCAAATTACGGCGTGCCGTGTAAAGGCATGGGGAGGGAGACCAAACAAACACTAAACAAAACACAAGGTTGAAACCCAAACAAATGAGCGAGGAGTACCTTGAATAAATAACACACAGGATGAGACCCGTAATCATCTGCACAATCCACAAGGGCACGAAAGCCCAAAACACACAACACAGGTACTCACACTCACCAACAGACATTGTAACAATAATCAACAAGACCATAGTGAACAAAGAGCACATATATACAAATAGAATCAGTGGGAATAGGTGCCAGGTGTGCGCAGTGAAAGTTCCGG
Source organism: Oncorhynchus mykiss (assembly GCF_013265735.2). Classification (NCBI taxonomy): domain Eukaryota; kingdom Metazoa; phylum Chordata; class Actinopteri; order Salmoniformes; family Salmonidae; genus Oncorhynchus; species Oncorhynchus mykiss. Next base: position 60,514,887 of record NC_048569.1, on the reverse strand, counting down.
AGAGATCCTGTGCATTTGCCAATAAAACTTGAAACACCTTCACTAAAAAGTAGCCTGTACAGTCTTAATTTTCCAAATACATCTCATCCTGCAATGAAAGCAGAAACAGCAGAAATCGTAGATACGTTTTCCTTTGGGTTTAACACCAAAGCATGCTTGTCCTTATAATAAAGTACATCCTGAACTGCAGTGCATTCAATTAATCATGACTGTAGGCCTACGGTTCACTTGAAAGTGACCCCTATACTCTTGACAAGAAGATTCATAATTTTCCTGTAACAGGATCATGTTACTTTTTATCCCAACAGTTTTGTTGTAATTTCTTTGGCAGTTTCTTACATAACATTTAGTTTCACAGTAAACAGAAACTCATACATCTGAAGTTACTGCCAAATGTTAAGATGGGGTAAAACACGTTGCTCCATGCTAAAGGTCATTAGGGCACATTTTTTGGGGCTAAGGATACCAACATGACTGGATGGCAACATATTTCCTTCCCACTGTGAGTTTTAATTGGTTATTTTGTCAGTCCTTCTTCAAAATATGTAAAGTGTTGACTTCTCAATGAATGCAAATGGATCATAGATTCCCATTTTCGAAGAAAAGTATCTAAGATGAACAGGACTGGGAGAATTAGAGCATATAACTGGCAGGAAGTCATATTTTCAAATTGAACAGAAGATATTTACATTCTATTGTGTCTCAATAACACTTTGCGAAAAGGAGTTACAAGTATTTTGCCAGTGGTCATTTGACTGTGGGACATCACATTGTGGCTTGTCTTATCAATATATTTTTTTTTACAAGTAAGACGGTCTCAAAAGGAAACAGGTGCAATGATTTAAATCCATACTGATGGGACAATTGCATTTCAGAACTTTATTCAAGTCCCTAAGCAATGTTTTATTAATGTGCATCAACAGAAAGAAAAACTGCCACCCGAGACATAGATACAAGTTTCTTGCCTCAGCCCACATGTATTGTTATGTAATATTAGACAATATTTGATTGCAATTCAATGCTTCCTATTAGCTTGTAATGAACTTGTGATTCAATGTCGCTTCAACAGCGGAAGCTACTTTTGACATAATTGCTTGGATAAAGATCAGGCATCGGATCTTACATAAACACACAGGCTGGTATTCAATCAATTGCAGACAGTGGATTTCCAGACAGTGCTTTCATTGCTGTTGTACAAAATATATTTAAGGAGGAGTCTGTGTGTGGTCCGCATTTTCTTGGTTCAAAGGATGTAGTTGATTTTAACAGTTGGTTAAATGACTAAAACAAGTTCTGAACATGTATACTGAGTGCTGGCCTGGCTCCCTGAACCTCAGATCATTCTCTAATAGGAAGGAGGGGCCCTATGTAAGCCCTCCTGAGAAGGGAACAGTTCCACAGTTTGTCACTCATCTTTTCACTGGACTGAGCGAAGAAAAACTGTTCAGTGGCATTCAATTGTGAATCTTGTTCAAATTGTACCTCTTCCCAGCAATTGTAAAACATACCGTGGTTGTCATGCCAGAGGAGGTGTGGCTGATTGAGGTAACAGGGTTGGTAGAGAGGTGAAGGTATTATATAGCAGCTATAAAACAGCCAAGGGAACTCAACGAGGACATTTCTTCTGAGAGACTATGTAAGTTTTTAGGAGCTTATTTGCAGCATGTTCTGCATTGTTGGTGGGTGTAGGCTTTTGTGTTGAGAGGTTGTCAGGACTGTTTATATGTTGACCTTTTGCATGTTTATATCCTTGCCTAATGCTGAATTCATACTTCACTAGCTTTCGGATTAATGCTGTAAACATTCTGTACTTTTGCATTTCTAACTAATAAAAGACACAAGTTTATACAGCTGGCTCGAGAGACGGAGTTTGGCTTTATCTGATTGGTTGTTGATTTATTAGAACATGGTCAGAGTTTCAGCCAAACAAATGATAGCTGGAGAAAACAGCTGAAGACATCTGGATCTGGTTGACTGTTACCAAGAAGGACGTGTTTGTAATCAAGGGGTCAGTGTGGGGGTCTAGTATTGGGGTCTAGAATGGGAACATACTGGTATTATAGACAGGGTGGTCTCAATACAAACATCACGTTGATGATGTGGAGGAGGTATTAAAAAGAGGAAGCTTCCCTTGCTTTACATTCTGTCCTGTTCTTGTAGCGGACCCCACAGCAGCAGTGACACCATGAGGTTCCAGGCTCTGTTCTTTCTCCTGCTCCTGACATGCATGTATCTCACTCTGGCTCAAGGTAGGCACCATTAAACAATCTAAGGAACGGTATTCATATTCTGTAGATTCATTATTGTGAAGTTCACTGAAATTGGTGTAATGGTGTAAAGCAAGCCTTTCATGTGTTTTGGTTCATTCTCAGTACTTCTTGTAATTTACTTCTTGTTGAAAATAAATATACTGTACATAGTAGCCTATACTCCACATTTGTACACTTAATGCATTGTTGTGCCTGGAGACCTCCTTGTGCCTCTGGAATGGAGAAAAGTTGTTCTACGTAGTTTTTTTTTTACAAGCTTCCAATGGTCCATACTTTGTCCAGAAGAGGAATATTTTGCCACTAGAAAATAATGTAGATAATTATTTATGGGAAAATTTTAGACTGATGTGTTGGGATATGTCTGTCTCCCCCTCCTTTCAAAACATTGTCTCAAATGGCCTGGCACCAGATTTCACAACACTTTGACTTTGACGGTAGTTTACATAGCTCATATGCAACTTCAAGCAGCTTAAACATGAAGTCCCTTTGATGTCTCTCTTGCAGACATCTGCAATACCTTAACTCGTAATTCTTTCTCAAATTACAGAAACTACTCATTACACTAGGTTGCTATTACAATTGCACAATTCAAACCATTTGCTACTGAAATATCCCTACATGACAGCATGTCATGGGTCAGCACAATAAGAGTATAGAGAAGATTGTAACCATTTCACTTCCTCATGCTTGTTGTTAGGGTCGTATGAGAACTGCTGCCTGAGGCATGTTACTGGCCTGAAGAAGAGTACCAAGAGGAATGTTGTAAGCTACAGGATACAGGAAACAGATGGAGGCTGCAACATCAAGGCCGTTGTGTGAGTGTGTTGCAACATGTCCTCACCTTCTGTCAGCCTGCCCTTTAGCACAATTAAGTGTCCAGATAAAAACAAAGCCACGCATAACAGTCAATCATTGTGACACTGGTAGGAAAATGTCCTCAAGTCATGTGTCAAGAGGACTTGTTGAAAGAGACATATGAAATTGTTTGTTTTCCTTTTTTTCTCCTCATAGAATGTAAATCTAAAAAACAATATTGTCAATGAGAGTCTAATGAAAAAAATTATATATATGTATATATACTGTATATCTCCCACAATGTGTCTAATATCCATAGGTTCATACTGAAGAAAGGGAAGACTGTTTGTGCCAATCCCAGCCACAAATGGGTACAGCATCTGAGGACTGTTGTCGATAAGGTACTACTCTCACTCTTATAACTACATTATTTTGTAAATTCATGTATGTTTGACAAGTTTCCAGTATCTAATTATGGCCTTTTCTCATCCATAGACTCCAGGGAATGAGGGGATGTAGTTGATCAGTTGCTTCGTTGGAGGATCTTTCAACCAGTGTATGCCAATTTCCAAAAATAGGACAGTCATATCATCCTGTAACTAGAATGTGAACTTCATCATTATATTACTCATTATATTACAGTTTGGCTTAATGAGTTTATATTACATGCTTTTGGGAGGATACCTGAGATTCCATGGTTTAGATGGCTGTTAGCATGAGGTGACTAACCGTGCCTGCTTGTAATGTGCCACGGCAGCTTAGCATTATTGTGTGTGAGGGGCGGAGGGGATGGAGGGGGGGGTTATTCACTATCCTCATGGGTACCGGAAATCCCCCAAAAGTCCTCACAAGGATAGTCAATTAAGGAACATTTTCCCTCATGGGGACATTTCCCACATCCCCATGAGGACAAAGGCTATTGTAAGCTTAGGGGTTAGGTGTAGGTTCAGGGTTAGGGTTAGGGTTAGGGTTCAGGTTAGAGGTTAGGGAAAATAAGATTTTGAATGGAAATCAATTTTTGGAGGGGGGTGGGGCAGAATGCATTGAAAAGCTACAATTCCTATTTTGTTAAACCTTGAGACACTACATGACCAAAAGTATGTGGACACCTGCTCTAGTCAAACATCTCATTCCAAAATCATGGCATTAATATGGAGTTGGTCTGCCCTTTGCTGCTACAACAGCCTCCACTCTCCTGAGAAGGCTTTCCACTTTATGTTGGAACCTTGCTGCGGGGACTTGCTTTCATTCAGCCACAAGAACAAATGTGAGGTCGGCATTGATGATGGGCGATTAGGCCTGCCTCACAGTCGATGTTCCAATTCATCCCAAAGGTGTTCAATGGGGTTGAGGTCAGGGCTCTGTGTATGCCAGTCAAGTTAAGATTTCCCTTCACTGGGACTAAGGGGCCTAGCCCGAACCATAACAGCCCCAGACCATTATTCCTCCTCCACCAAACTTTACAGTTGGCACTATGCATTGGGACAGGTAGGGTTTTCCTGGCATCCGCCAAACCAAGATTCATCCGTCGGACTGCCAGATGATGAAGCGTGATTCATCACTCCAGAGAGTGCGTTTCCAAAGCTCCAGTCCAATGGTGGTGAGCTTTACACCACTCCAGCTGCTTAGCATTGCACATGGTGATCTTCGGCTTGTGTGCCAGAGGCAGTTTGGAACTCAGTAGTGAGTGGTGTAACCGAGAACAGACAATTTTTAAGCGCTGAGTGCTTCGCATTCTGTGAGCTTGTGTGGCCTACCCCTTTACTGCTGAGCCGTTTTTGCTCCTAGATGTTTCCACTTCACAATAACAGCACTTAAAGTTGCCCGGGGTAGCTCAAGTAGGGCAGAAATTTCCCGAACTGACTTGTTGGAAAGGTAGCATTCTATGATGCCACGTTGAAAGTCACTGAGCTCTTCAGTAAGGCCATTCTACTGCCAACGTTTGTCTTTGGAGATTGCATGGCTGTGTGCTCCATTTTATACACTTGTCAGCAACAGGTGTGGTTGAAATAGACGAATCCACTTTGAAAGGGTGTCCACATACTTTGTATGTATAGTATATTTTTCTATCAGTACTATGTGTTAAAAGCAATATTTGTATAACTTCACATTTGTAATAAAGCAAAAAATGATAACAAAATGTTTATTAGCCTCATACATATTTATGTGTTTATCAATTCAGGATTTGTTCACCTATCTATATCAATAATCTCCCCTTCATACTTTTCATTTGTATGATTCTAAGGACAGCTTACTGCACACTACCTGTACTTGAACTCTTTATACACATTTCATTGGAAAAAGAAAATAGACAATTGCTTCACGCCTCAAAGCTTTAGCCCGTCTTATTGCCTTCAGCATGAACCTACATGAGTTCTTTGAAGCTTAGCAGTTGTAATGCCACATACTTACCTGAAATGTGATATAATGGACAGAGAATCAATGACAGTTTATACATGCTCATTCTTGCTCCAGTTTCCATGTTACAATGAGTGTGATGCCCCGGGAGAAACGTCTTTAGTAACTCCAAGGCTCCAATATACTGCGGGGAGACTCGGTTCCCATGGGAAGACGTATGATTACACTGTGAAGAATAAATACAGTACATTTAGTTTGAAAGCACACCAACTACTTTCCCAGGACAGGGCAAATCAAATCAACGTTTATTGGTTGGTATACAGATTTGCAGATGTTTTCGCAGGTGCAGCGAAATGCTTGTGTTTCTAGCTCTTAAAGTGCCGTAATACCAAAACAATACACACATAATCCAAAAATAAATTAAGAAATATCAGAACGAGCCATTTCAGAGTCCGGAATATAAATATATATTATAAACTGTGTGGTTCAAGCCCTGAATGCTGATTGGCTGAAACATTTATTTTTACTACTCTAATTACGTTGGTAACCAGTTTATAATAGCAATAAGGCACCTCAGGGTTTTGTGAAATATGGCCAATATACCACGGTTAAGGGCTGTGTCCTAGTGCGCCGTGCTGCGTCGTGCCTAAGAACAGCTCTTAGCCGTGGTATATTGGCCATATGCAAGAGAGACATCAAAGGGACTTCATATTTAAGCTGCTTGAAGTTGCATATGAGCTATGTAAACTATTGGCCATATACCACACCCCCTCTGGCCTTATTGCCTAATTATAGGCGTGGCTATATATAGTATGGCATTGGTTGAAGCTCAATGTTCATTTCATTCTGCACCTACTGTACCTAGCTCACATTCTAGACGTCATATTAAAACGAGACTATAGCATCCATAAAGTGACCAAGTTTGTTGGTGCAAAAGTTTTTATAAAAAGTATAGTTTATTGCTCACATGGGCTCATTTCTGTCCATTAAGAACAAACGATGAGCTACCTTTTTGTAGCATATCTGATGTTAACATATTTTCAGCCAATTTTCAGAGTTCCAAAACCAGGACCAGCAACTCGGTTGCTTCTCAACAGCAGCTAGCTAGTAGCAGGCTAAGAGCTATAATTAGCTAATTAACATCAGTCGGATGAGAAGCATGCTTCAAGCAAAGGAAGCTTTTAGCATCTCCATACATACAAGCCGCAAACAAACCACAACGTTTACATTTTAAAAAGTCAATAAATCAATTGAATACACACCATCATAGTAAATCCATGATTTATTTTAGGCAGCTCTAAAGAAACGTTGTGATATGAAGAAAATGTATTTCAGAAAAACAGAATATTTATTTATTTATTTATTTATTTATTTTATTTATTTATTTTACCTTTATTTAACCAGGTAGGCAAGTTGAGAACAAGTTCTCATTTACAATTGCGATATGAGTTGGCCTACTGTATGTTATCTGGCTATGTACCATGCCATAGTCTGTAGGCTTGTTCAACTTCAGTTGTGAATTACAGAAACCTTCGAATGTCTTAGAAATCAAACCATATATGGGCTGCATGATGTCAGTGGTGTAAAGTACTTAAGTAAATATACTTAAGTAGTTTTTTGGGGTATCTTTTCTTTACTTTACTATTTATGTTTTTGACAACTTTTACTTTTCCTCCACTACATTCTTAAAGAAAATAATGTTATTTTTACTCCTTACATTTTCCCTGACAGCCAAAAGTACTCGTTACATTTTGAATGCTTAGCAGGCCAGGACAATTGCCTAATTCACGCACTTATCAAGATAACATCCCTGGTCATCCCTACTGCCTCTGATCTGGCAGACTCACTAAACACAAATGCTTTGTTTGTAAATTATGTGTCACACCCTGACCATAGTTTACTTTGTATATTTCTATGTTGTGGTTGGTCAGGGTGTGATCTGAGTGGGCATTCTATGTTTCATGTCTAGTTTGTCTAGTTCTATGTTCGGCCTGATATGGTTCTCAATCAGAGGCAGGTGTTCGTCATTGTCTCTGATTGGGAACCATATTTAGGTAGACTGGGTTTCACTGTGTGTTTGTGGGTGATTGTTCCTGTTTTTGTGTTTGCACCAGACAGGGCTGTTTTGAGTTCTCACGTTTCTTGTTTTTTCCTTAGTTTGTTCATGTATAGTGTCGTCAATAAATTACAATGAACAACCACCACGCTGCGCTTTGGTCCGCCTCTACTTCACAAGAAGAGAATCGTTACAGAATCACCCACCACAACAGGACCAAGCGGTGTGGTAATGGGCAAAGGAAAAAGCAGCAGCAGGAGCAGCGCGAGGAGGTATGGACATGGGAGGACGAATTAGACGGTAAAGGACCTTGGGCTCAGCCAGGAGAGTATCGCCGCCCCAAGGAAGAACGGGAGGCGGCGAAAGCGGAGAGGCGCTGGTATGAGGAGGCAGCGCGGCGTCGTGGATGGAAGCCCGGGAGTCAGCCCCAAAAATTTCTTGGGGGGGGGGGGGGGCTAACAGGGAGTATGGCTACGCCAGGTAGGAGACCTGAGCCAACTTCCTGTGGTTACCGGTGGGCTAGAGAGACCGGGCAGGCACCGTGTTATGCTGTGGAGCGCACGGTGTCCCCAGTGCGGGTGCACAGCCCGGTGCGGTACATTCCAGCTCCGCGTATCGGCCGGGCTAGAGTGGGCATCGAGCCAAGTGCCATGAAGCCGGCTCTACGCATCTGGTCTCCAGTGCGTCTCCTTGGGCTGGCTTACATGGCACCAGCCTTGCGCACGGTGTCCCCGGTTCGCCTGCATAGCCCAGTGCGGGCTATTCCACCTCGCCGCACTGGCAGGGCGACCGGACCATTCAACCGGGTAAGGTTGGGCAGGCTCGGTGCTCAAGAGCTCCAGTGCGCCTGCACGGCCCGGTCTATCCGTCACCACCTCCACACCCCAGCCCTCCGGTGGCAGCTCCCCGTACCAGGCTGTCTCTCCGGCCCATCCGTCCAGAGCCTTCCTCCTCTCCAGCGCTGCCGGAGTCTCCCGCCTCTCCGGCGCTACCAGAGCCTTCCTCCTCTCCGGCGCTGCCGGAGCCTCCCGCCTGTCCGGCGCCTCTGCCGGAGCCTCCCGCCTGTCCGGCGCCTCTGCCGGAGCCTCCCGCCTGTCCGGCGCCTCTGCCGGAGCCTCCCGCCTGTCCGGCGCCTCTGCCGGAGCCTCCCGCCTGTCCGGCGCCTCTGCCGGAGCCTCCCGCCTGTCCGGCGCCTCTGCCGGAGCCTCCCGCCTGTCCGGCGCCTCTGCCGGAGCCTCCCGCCTGTCCGGCGCCTCTGCCGGAGCCTCCCGTCTGCCCGGCGCCGCCGGAGCCTCCCGTCTGCCCGGCGCCGCCCGTCTGCCCGGCGCCGCCCGTCTGCCCGGCGCCGCCCGTCTGCCAGGGGCCGACAGCGCCGCCCGTCTGCCAGGGGCCGACAGCGCCGCCAGTCAGCCAGGGGCCGCCAGCGCCGCCAGTCAGCCCGGCGCCGCCAGTCAGCCCAGCGCCGCCAGTCAACCAGGGGCCGCCAGCGCCGCCAGTCAACCAGGGGCCGCCAGCGCCGCCAGTCAGCCAGGGGCCGCCAGCGCCGCCAGTCAGCCAGGGGCCGCTAGAGCCCCTCCGCCCGGAGCAGCTGTCCCTCCGTCCCGAGCAGCTGTCCCTCTGTCCCGAGCAGCTGTCCCTCTGTCCCGAGCAGCTGTCCCTCTGTCCCGAGCTGTCTCTTAGGAGGGTCACCTATCTAGGGACGCTAAGGAGGTGGACAAAGACTATTATGGAGTGGGGTCCACGTCCAGCGCCAGAGCCGCCTCCGCGGACAGATGCCCACCCAGACCCTCCCCTATAGGTTCAGGTTTTGCGGCCGGAGGCCGCACCTTGGGGGGGGGGTACTGTCACACCCTGACCATAGTTTACTTTGTATATTTCTATGTTGTGGTTGGTCAGGGTGTGATCTGAGTGGGCATTCTATGTTTCATGTCTAGTTTGTCTAGTTCTATGTTCGGCCTGATATGGTTCTCAATCAGAGGCAGGTGTTCGTCATTGTCTCTGATTGGGAACCATATTTAGGTAGACTGGGTTTCACTGTGTTTGTGGGTGATTGTTCCTGTTTTTGTGTTTGCACCAGACAGGGCTGTTTTGAGTTCTCACGTTTCTTGTTTTTTCCTTAGTTTGTTCATGTATAGTGTCGTCAATAAATTACAATGAACAACCACCACGCTGCGCTTTGGTCCGCCTCTACTTCACAAGAAGAGAATCGTTACATTATGTTTGAGTATTGAACTGTGCCCCTGGCTATCCGTAAAAAAAAAAAAATTTAAAGATCATCTGGTCGTCTGGTTTGCTTAATATAAGACATTTTTTAAAATTATTTATACTTTTACTTTTGATACTTAAGTACATTTAAAACTTTTACTCAAGTAGTATTTTATTGGGTGACTTTCATTTTTTCTTGAGTAATTTTCTTACAAGGTATCTTTACTTTTACTCAATTATGAAAATGGGGTACTTTTTCTGCAAAAGAAAGCTTGCTCTGTTAGTTGCCTCAGGCTGCACACGCTCTGTCATCAAGTGATCATATTTTGACCCATCAGACTTTTTTCAATTGAATCTTGTCTTCACTAATATGCCAAATGAGTTTCGATTTAGAATGGTCCATTATCAAATGGGCAGAACAAAATATATGTAATCCTTATGCACTTGAATAGCTAATAGGGGCAACTTTCCTGCCAGTAGGCTACTCTGTTATTTCACTCCACACATCGACCACTGTTTGAGGAACATGCAGCCTCTTGCTGCACAACATGTGATATTCCACCCAGATGTATTAATTTCCAAATGCTCACTCAGCCAATTTATTCAATACTTTCAGAGTCACTTATAGGAACTGGTATCGTGCTTAATGTCCAGCAGCTGTTGATATTCACCACCTCCCCTCTTTAAAGGGAGAATCCATATGTTTTGCATAAATGCAAATAGGCATGTCTATGAAGTAATAGCCAGGGCCCGGTTTTCCTGTGGCAATGGAATTTAAGCTTACGAGTGTATTAACGACGCATCGTTTCTATAAAGGCTGAAGAACCAAAACACCACATAACTTTCAATAAGTGCATGGTTAGAGCATGTGTCAATACTGAAGGATCGAAAGAAAGGCAGCGCTGCTCTCTGATCGGCGTTCTCCATTCAAAGCTTTCCTCAACATTAGATACTGATGACGGATCAGTTCCTAGAAATAAATTATCACCTATGGCTGCAAATATTGAGGCGGCTGATTCTAATGCTTAGCCTATGCACTAAATCGAATATTAGGGACATCATTGCGCACGTTGTTACACCTACACATGGAATTGAGGCAAAAGTTACAGACAGTAAGCTATACTAGTGGCGCAGAGAGTGGCTCGTGAGTGGCGCAGCGGTCTAAGGCGCTGCATCTCAGTGCAAGAGGCAACGCTACAGTCACTGGTTCGAATCCAGGCTGAATCACATACGGCTGAGATTGAGAGTCCCATAGGGCAGAGCACATTTGGCCCAGTATCTTTTGTGTTTGGTTGTCATTTTAATTAAGAATTTGTTCAAAGTTTTTATATATATATATATATATATATATATACACTGCTCAAAAAAATAAAGGGAACACTAAAATAACACATCCTAGATCTGAATGAATGAAATATTCTTCTTAAATACTTTTTTCTTTACATAGTTGAATGTGCTGACAACAAAATCACACAAAAATGATCAATGGAAATCCAATTTTTCAACACAATCAGGTCTGGATTTGGAGTCACACTCAAAATTAAAGTGGAAAACCACACTACAGGCTGATCCAACTTTGATGTAATGTCCTTAAAACAAGTCAAAATGAGGCTCAGTAGTGTGTGTGGCCTCCACGTGCCTGTATGACCTCCCTACAACGCCTGGGCATGCTCCTGATGAGGTGGCGGATGTTCTCCACGGCGTCTCCAGACTGTCACGTCTGTCACATGTGCTTAGTGTGAACCTGCCTTCATCTGTAAAGAGCACAGGGCACCAGTGGCGAATTTGCCAATCTTGGTGTTCTCTGGCAAATGCCAAACGTCCTGCACGGTGTTGGGCTGTAAGCACAACCCCCACCTGTGGACGTTGGGCCCTCATACCACCCTCATGGAGTCTGTTTCTGACCATTTGAGCAGACACATGCACATTTGTGGCCTGCTGGAGGTCATTTTGCAGGGCTCTGGCAGGGCTCCTCCTGCTCCTCCTTGCACAAAGGCGGAGGTAGCGGTCCTGCTGCTGGGTTGTTGCCCTCCTGCGGCCTCCTCCACGTCTCCTGATGTACTGGCCTGTCTCCTGGTAGCGCCTCCATGCTCTGGACACTACGCTGACAGACACAGCAAATCTTCTTGCCACAGCTCGCATTGATGTGCCATCCTGGATGAGCTGCACTACCTGAGCCACTTGTGTGGGTTGTTGACTCATGCTACCACTAGAGTGAAAGCACCGCCAGCATTCAAAAGTGACCAAAAACATCAGCCAGGAAGCATAGGAACTGAGAAGTGGTCTGTGGTTATCACCTGCAGAACCACTCCTTTATTGGGGGTGTCTTGCTAATTGCCTATAATTTCCACCTGTTGTCTATTCCATTTGCACAACAGCATGTGACATTTATTGTCAATCAGTGTTGCTTCCTAAGTGGACAGTTTGATTTAACATAAGTGTGATTGACTTGGAGTTACATTGTGTTGTTTAAGTGTTCCCTTTATTTTTTGGAGCAGTGTATATACATACACACACACACACACACACACACACACACACACACACACACACACACACACACACACACACACACACAGTTGAAGTTGGAAGTTTACATCCACCTTAGCCAAGTACATTTAAACTCAGTTTTTCACAATTCCTGATTTAATCCTAGTAAAAAAAATCACTGTTTTAGGTCAGAATAATAGCAGAGAGAATTATTTAATTCAGATTTTATTTGTTTCATCACATTCCCAGTGGGTCAGAAGTTTACATACACTCAATTAGTATTTGGTAGCATTGCCTTTAAATTGTTTAACTTGGGTCAAACGTTTTGGGTTAACTTCCACAAGCTTCCCACAATAAGTTAGGTGAATCTTTACCCATTCCTCCTGACAGAGCTGGTGTAACTGAGTCAGGTTTGTAGGCCTCCTTGCTCGCACACGCTTTTTCAGTTCTGCCCACAAATTATCTATAGGATTAAGGTCAGGGCTTTGTGATGGCCACTCCAATACATTGACTTTGTTGTCCTTAAGCCGTTTTGCCACAACTTTGGAAGTATGCTTGGGATCATTGTCCATTTGGAAGACCCATTTGCGACCAAGCTTTAAGTGTCTGGCTGATGTTTTCAGATGTTGCTTCAATATATACACAATTTTCCTTCCTTTTGATGCCATCTATTTTGTGAAGTACACCAGTCCCTCCTGCACCAAAGCACCCCCACAACATGATGCTGCCACCCCTGTGCTACATGGTTGGATAGTGTTCTACGTCTTGCAAGCCTCCCCCTTTTTCCTCCAAACATAACGATGGTCATTACGGCCAAATAGTTATATTTTTGTTTCATCAGACCAGAGGACATTTCTCCAAAGGTACGATCTTTGTCCATGTGCAGTTGCAAACTGTAGTCTGGCTTTTTTATGATGTTTTGGAGCAGTCGCTTCTTCTTTGCTGAGCGGCCTTTCAGGTTCTGTCAATATAGGACTCGTTTTACTGTGGATATAGATACTTTTGTACCTGCTTCCTCCAGCATCTTCTCAAGGACCTTTGCTGTTGTTCTGGGATTGATTTGCACTTTTCGCACCAAAGTACATTCATCTCTAGGAGACAGAACATCTCCTTCCTGAGTGGTATGACGGCTGCATGATCCCGTGGTGTTTATACTTGCCTACTATTGTTTGTACAGATGAACGTGGTACCTTCAGGCATTTGGAAATTGCTCCCAAGGATGAACCAGACTTGTGGTCTACAATTGTTTTTCTGAGGTCTTGGCTGATTTATTTTCATTTTCCCATGATTTTCCCAAAGAGGCACTGAGTTTGAAAGTATGCATTGAAATAGATCCACAGGTCCACCTCCAATTGACTCAAATTATGTCAATTAGCCTATCAGAAGCTTCTAAAGCCATGACATAATTTTCTGGAATTTTCCATGCTTTTTAAAGGCACAGTCAACTTAGTGTATGTAAACTTCTGATCCACTGGAATTGTGATACAGTGAATTTTAAGTGAAATAATCTGTCTGTAAACAATTGTTGGAAAAATGACTTGTGTCATGCACAAAGTAGATGTCCTATCCGACTTGCCAAAACTAGTTTGTTAACAAGAAATTTGTAGTGGTTGAAAAATGAGTTGTATTGATGCCAACCTAAGTGTATGTGAACTTCCGACTTTAACTGTATATATTAGCGAGTAGAACTTGATTGAATATAATTTAAATATATAGGCGTATGCAGTCATCTTGGTTTTTATTTAAAGCATATTTTTACCCTTTGCTTGTTTATTACAATTGCAAAGACACTGGTCAACTTAATTTTTGAACCTTTGTTTAACTAGGCAAGTGAGTTAAGAACAAATTCTTATTTACAATGCCGAACTCCCCCACCAAACCCTAACGACGTTGGGCCAATTGTACGCCGCCCTATGGGACTCCTGTTCATAGCCGGTTGTGGTACAGCCTGGAATCAAGCCAGGGTCTGTAGTGATACCTCTAGCACTGAAATGCAGTGTCTTAGACCGCTCTGCCACTCGGGAGCCCATGAAATTATTGGCAGTCACAACGGAAACATCTCGATTTTGTTTTGCAGAGATGATCTGTGTATAAAGTGACGAAAGGCAAAAAAGCATCAAACGACCCAGCTGGTCTATGAGTTGTCTGAGGCAATAGGTAAATAATGAGTGTTTTCAAGTGTAAGTTTAATAACAATGGTTTTGGGAATTATGCGCACCACAATGCCTACTCCCCCCATGCGCTACCAAGGTTTTCCAGCACACAGCTTTGACATACTGCAGTAGTTACGTTGGTATATTGTACTTCAACAAACAATGTGTATGCTGGTTGCTGTAACGAACGTCTTCCTCTTCTGATGAGGAATAAGGAGGATCAGACCAAAATGCAGCATGGTACGTGTCCATGACACCTTTAATAACTCAGAACACAACAAAATACCAAAAGAACAAAGTGCAGGAAATAAATGAAAATCGAAACATTCCCGTATGGTGCAAACACAGAAACGGAAAACTACCCACAACCCATAGTGGGAAAACAGGCTGCCTAAGTATGGTTCTCAATCAGACACAACGAGCGACAGCTGCCTCTGATTGGGAACCATACCAGGCCAAACACAGAAATACAAAACCTAGACTACACAACCTAGAAGCCCACCCTAACTCACGCCCTGACCAAACTAAAACAGAGACATAAAAAAGGAACTAAGGTCAGGACGTGACAATTGCTTAGGATTCAAACCTTAAACAGCCCAATTCATACTCTTGAGAGGAATAATGGACTTTACAGTGTCCTGCTATTAAAATCATGTTTATATACAGTACTAGTCAAAAGTTGACACTCCTACTCATTCCAGGGTTTCTTATTCTCTAAACTATTTTCTGTCATGTATAATGATAGGAGACAGGAGCAAGAACACAAAATAGTTTAAATTTCTCTACCCAAAATATTGTAAGTCATGGACATGACGGGGACGAAGTCCAAAGCAAACACGTGTGTGAATATATATATCGATTGCGCAACCAGGGCTGGAAAAACCTTGGATCATTGCTATTCTAACTTCCGCGACGGATATAAGGCCCTGCCCCGCTCTCCTTTCGGAAAAGCTGACCACGACTCCATTTTGTTGATCCCTGCCTACAGACAGAAACTAAAACAAGAAGCTCCCGCGCTGAGGTCTGTTCAACGCTGGTCCGACCAATCTGATTCCACACTCCAAGACTGCTTCCATCACGTGGACTGGGATATGTTTCGTATTGCGTCAGACAACAACATTGACGAATACGCTGATTCGGTGAGCGAGTTCATTAGAACGTGCGTTGAAGATGTCGTTCCCATAGCAACGATTAAAACATTCTCAAACCAGAAACCGTGGATTGATGGCAGCATTCGGTGAAACTGAAAGCCCGAAACACTGCTTTTAATCAGGGCAAGGTGACCGGAAACATGACCGAATACAAACAGTGTAACTATTCCCTCCGCAAGGCAATCAAACAAGCTAAGCGTCAGTATAGAGACAAAGTAGAATCTCAATTCAACGGCTCAGACACAAGAGGTATGTAGCAGGGTCTACAGTCAATCACGGATTACAAAAAGAAAACCAGCCCCGTCACGGACCAGGATGTCTTGCTCCCAGGCAGACTAAATAACTTTTTTGCCCGCTTTGAGGACAATACAGTGCCACTGACATGGCACGCAACTAAAACTCTCCTTCACTGCAGCCGACGTGAGGAAAACATTTAAATGTGTCAACCCTCGCAAGGCTGCAGGCCCAGACGGCATCCCCAGCCGCGCCCTCAGAGCATGCGCAGACCAGCTGGCTGGTGTGTTTACGGACATATTCAATCAATCCCTATCCCAGTCTGTTGTTCCCACATGCTTCAAGAGGGCCACCATTGTTCCTGTTCCCAAGAAAGCTAAGTTAACTGAGCTAAACGACTACCGCCCCGTAGCACTCACTTCCGTCATCATGAAGTGCTTTGAGAGACTAGTCAAGGACCATATCACCTCCACCCTACCTGACACCCTAGACCCACTCCAATTTGCTTACCGCCCAAATAGGTCCACAGACGATGCAATCTCAACCACATTGCACACTGCCCTAACCCATCTGGACAAGAGGAATACCTATGTGAGAATGCTGTTCATCGACTACAGCTCGGCATTTAACACCATGGTGCCCTCCAAGCTCGTCATCAAGCTCGAGACCCTGGGTCTCGACCCCGCCCTGTGCAACTGGGTACTGGACTTCCTGACGGGCCACCCCCAGGTGGTGAGGGTAGGCAACAACATTTCCACCCCGCTGATCCTCAACACTGGGGCCCCACAAGAGTGCGTTCTGAGCCCTCTCCTGTACTCCCTGTTCACCCACGACTGCGTGGACACGCACGCCTCCAACTCAATCATCAAGTTTGCGGACGACACAACAGTGGTAGGCTTGATTACCAACAACGACGAGACGGCCTACAGGGAGGAGGTGAGGGCCCTCGGAGTGTGGTGTCAGGAAAATAACCTCACACTCAACGTCAACAAAACTAAGGAGATGATTGTGGACTTCAGGAAACAGCAGAGGGAACACCCCCCTATCCACATCGATGGAACAGTAGTGGAGAGGGTAGTACGTTTTAAGTTCCTCGGCGTACACATCACAGACAAACTGAATTGGTCCACCCACACAGACAGCATCATGAAGAAGGCGCAGCAGCGCCTCTTCAACCTCAGGAGGCTGAAGAAATTCGGCTTGTCACCAAAAGCACTCACAAACTTCTACAGATGCACAATCGAGAGCATCCTGTCGGGCTGTATCACCGCCTGGTACGGCAACTGCTCCGCCCACAACCGTAAGGCTCTCCAAAGGGTAGTGAGGTCTGCACAACGCATCACTGGGGGCAAACTACCTGCCCTCCAGGACACCTACACCACCCGATGTCACAGGAAGGCCATAAAGATCATCAAGGACAACAACCACCCGAGCCACTGCCTGTTCACCCCGCTATCATCCAGAAGGCGAGGTCTGTACAGGTGCATCAAAGCTGGGACCGAGAGACTGAAAAACAGCTAACAGCTTCTATCTCAAGGCCATCAGACTGTTAAACAGCCACCACTAACATTGAGTGGCTGCTGCCAACACACTGACTCAACTCCAGCCACTTTAATAATGGGAATTGATGGGAAATGATGTAAAATATATCACTAGCCACTTTAAACAATGCTACCTAATATAATGTCTACATACCCTACATTATTCATCTCATATGTATATGTATATACTGTACTCTATGTCATCTACTGCGTCTTTACGTAATACATGTATCACTAGCCACTTTAACTATGCCACTTTGTTTACATACTCATCTCATATGTATATACTGCACTCAATACCATCTACTGTATCTTGCCTATGCCGCTCTGTACCATCACTCATTCATATATCTTTATGTACATATTCTTTATCCCCTTACACTTGTGTCTATAAGGTAGTAGTTTTGGAATTGTTAGCTAGATTACTTGTTGGTTATTACTGCATTGTCGGAACTAGAAGCACAAGCATTTCGCTACACTCGCATTAACATCTGCTAACCATGTGTATGTGACAAATAAAATATGATTTGATTTGATTTGATTTGATATATATATATAAAAACACAGGGCTGTAACCCAAACAAAGAGCGAGGTATAACTGTCTAATAAATACACAGGACGAGACCCAAAAATAACAAGTGCACACAAACACGAAAGCCGATACAACAGCACACACGTACTCACAAGACCAACGGACATGGAACAATAATCTGCAAGAACAACGGGGAACAGAGGGCACATATATAAACATAGTAATCAGAGGGAATGGGAACCAGGTGTGCGTAATGAGACAAGGCAGTCCGGGTTTGCTGGTAATGATCCAGTTCAGGGACGCCCTGAAGGCCGGTGACATAGACCCCGGAGCAGAGCTGGTGAAAGACAGTGCCGGGGGAATCCGTTACATTTTCCACATTGTAGAATAATAGTGAAGACATCTCAACTTTGAAATAACACATATGGAATCACGTAGTAACCAAAAACTTGTTAACAAATCAAAATCTATTTTATATTTGAGATTCTTTAAAATAGCTACTCTTTGCCTTGATGGCAGCTTTGCACACTCTTGACCATGAGGTGACTTTAAAACAGAGTTTAATGGCTGTGATAGGAGAAAAATTAGGATGGATCAACGACATTGTAGTTACACCACAATACTAACCTAATTGACAGAGGGAAAAGAAGGAAGCTTGTACAGAATAAAAAATATTCCAAAACATGCATCCTGTTTGTAACAAGGCACTAAAGTAATACTGAATAGAATGTGGCAAAGCAATGAACTTTTAGTCATGAATACAAAGTGTTATGTTTGGGTCATACTGTATCCAATACAACAAATGACTGAGTACCACTCTCCATATTTTCAAGCATAGTGGTGACTGCATCATGTTATGGGTATGCTTTTAGTCGGTAAGGCTGGGGAGTTTTTCAGGATAAAAAAGAATCGCAATGGAGTTTATCACAGGCACAATCCTAGAGGTAATCCTGGTTCAGTCTGGTTTCCACCAGACACTGGGAGATGAATTCACCTTTCAGCAGGACAATAACCTAAAACACAAGCCCAAATCTACACTGGAGTACCTTACCAAGAAGACAGTTAATGCTCCTGAGTGGCTGAGTTCCAGTTTTGACTTAAATCTACTTGGAATTCTATGGCAAAACCGAAAATGGTTGCATGGCGAGGATCATCAACCAATTTGACATTGCTTGAAGAATATTTAAAAGAATAACGGGCAAATGTTGCACAATCCAAGTACGGAAAGCTCTTAGAGATTTACCCAGAAACACCCACAGCTGTAATCACTGCCAAAGGTGCTTCTTCACCAAAGTATTGACTCAGGGGTGAGAATACTTATGTAAAAATCCAAATAACTTCACAGCTCTTCATTGTAAAGGGTTTAAACACCGTTTTCCATGCTTGTTCAATGAACCATAAACAATTAATGAACATGCACCTATGGAATGATCGGTAAGACACTAACAGCTTACATGATCGTTAAGACACTAACAGCTTACAAACGGTAGGCAATTAAGGTCACAGTTGTGAAAACTTAGGACACTAAAGAGGCCTTTCTACTGACTCAAATAACACCAAAAGAAAGATGTCCAGGGTCCCTGCTCATCTGCGTGAATGTGCCTTAGGCATGATGCAAGGAGGCATGAAGACTGCAAATGTGGCCAGGGCAATAAATTGCAATGTCCGTACTGTGAGATGCCTAAGACAGCGCTACAGGGAGACAGGACGGAGAGCTGGTCGTCCTCGCAGTGGCAGACTATGTGTAACAACACCTGCACAGGATTGGTACATCCGAACATCACACCTGCGGAACAAGTACAGGATGGCAACAACATCTGCCCGAGTTACACCAGGAACGCACAATCGGCTGAGAGAGGCTAGACTGAGGGCTTGTAGGCCTGATGTAAGGCAGGTCCTCACCAGACATCAACGGCAACAACGACGCCTATGGGCACAAACCCACCATCGCTGGACCAGACAGGACTTGCAAAAAGTGCTCTTCACTGACGAGTCGTGGTTTTGTCTTACCATGGATGATGGTCGGATTTGCGTTTATCGTCGAAGGAATGAGCATTACACCGAGGCCTGTACTCTGGAGCAGGATAAATTTGGAGGTGGAGAGTCCGTCATAGTCTGGGGCGGTGTGTCACAGCATCATCGGACTGAGCTTGTTGTCATTGTAGGCAATCTCAACGCTGATCGTTACAGGGAAGACATCCTCCTCCCTCATGTGGTACCCTTCCTGCAGGCTCATTCTGATGCCACCAGCCATACTGCTCATTCTGTGTGTGATTTCCTGCAAGACAGGAATGTCAATGTTCTGCCATGGCCAGCGAAGAGCCCGGATTTCAATCCCATTGAGCACGTCTAGGACCTGTTGGATCGGAGGGTGAGGGCTAGGGCCATTACTCCCAGAAATGTCCGGGAACTTGCAGGTGCGTGCCTTGGTTTAAGAGTGGGGTAACATCTCACAGCAAGAACTGGCAAATCTGGAGCCTTCCATGAGGAGGAGATACACTGCAGTACTTAATGCAGCTGGTGGCCACACCAGATACTGACTGTTACTTTTGATTTTGACCCCCCTTTGTTCAGGGACACATTATTCCATTTCTGTTAGTCACATGTCTGTGGAACTTGTTCAGTTTATGTCTCAGTTGTTGAATCTTGTTATGTTCATACAAATATTTACACATGTTAATTAAGTTTTTTACATTTTTCGTCTCGGGAGAGACGGAGGTCGAAAGCCATGCGTCCTCCGAAACACAACCCAACCAAGCCGCACTGCTTCTTAACACAGCTCGCCTCCAACCTGGAAGCCATCCGCACCAATGTGTCGGAGGAAACACCGTGCACCTGGCTACCTTGGTTAGCGCGCACTGCGCAAGGCCCGCCACAGGAGTCGCTGGTGCGCAATGAGACAAGGATATTCCTACCAGCCAAACCCTCCCTAACCCGGACGATGCTAGGCCAATTGTGCGTCGCCCCACGGACCTCCCGGTCGCGGCCGGCTGTGACAGAGCCTGTGCGAGAACCCAGAGTCTCTGGTGGCACAGCTAGCACTGCGATGCAGTGAGATAAGTATTGTGAGATATGTAAACATTCTCATAGTGGCATTATTAAAGTGTCTAGTGTTCCATTTATTAAAATGGCCAATGATATCAACTCTGTAGGTTGGCAGCTGCTTCCTGTGCTAGTGGTGGCTGTTTAATTAACAATCTGATGGCCTTGAGATAGAAGCTGTTTTCAATCTCTCTGTCCCAGCTTTGATGCATCTGTACTGACCTCGCCTTCTGGATGGGAGCAGGGTGAACAAGCAGTGGCTCGGGTGGTTATTGTCCTTGATGATCTTTTTTGCCTTCCTGTGACATCGGGTGTTGTAGATGTCCTGGAGGGCAGGTAGTTCGCCCCGGTAATGCGTTGTTCAGACCGCACCACCCTAAGGTGAGCCCTGCCTTTGTGGGCGGTGAAGGTGCCTTACCAGGCGGTGATACAGCCTGACAGGATGCTCTCGATTGTGCACCTGTAAAAGTTAGTGAGGGTTTTCGGTGACAAGACACATTTTTTCAGCCTCCTGAGGTTGAAGAGGCTCCGTTGCACCTTCTTCACCACACTGTCTGTGTGCGAGGAACTTAAAACTTTCCACCTTTTCCACTGCTGTCCCATCGATGTGGATAGGGGGGGTGCTCCCTCTGCTGTTTCCTGAAGTCCAAGATAATCTCTTTTGTTTTGCTGACGTTGAGTGTGAGGTTATTTTCCTGACACCACACTCCGAGGGCCCTCACCTCCTCCCTGTAGGCTGTCTCGTCGTTGTTGGTAATCAAGATCTACCACTGTTCTGTCGTCTGCAAACTTGATGATTGAGTTGGAGTCGTGCATGTTCACGCAGTTGTGGGTGAACAGTGAGTACAGGAGGGGGCTGAGAACGCACCCTTGTGGGACCCCAGTGTTGAGGATCAGCGGAATGTAGATGTTGTTTCCTACCACCTGGGAACAGCCCTTCAGGAAGTCTAGGAACCAGTTGCACAGGACAGGGGTCAAGACCCAGGGACTCAAGCTTAATTATGAGTTTGGACGGTACTATGGTGTTGAATGCTGAGCTGTAGTCAATGAACAGCATTCTTACAGTGCCTTGCGAAAGTATTCGGCCCCCTTGAACTTTGTGACCTTTTGCCACATTTCAGGCTTCAAACATAAAGATATAAAACTGTATTTTTTTGTGAAGAATCAACAACAAGTGGGACACAATCATGAAGTGGAACGACATTTATTGGTTATTTCAAACTTTTTTAACAAATCAAAAATTGGGCGTGCAAAATTATTCAGCCCCCTTAAGTTAATACTTTGTAGCGCCACCTTTTGCTGCGATTACAGCTGTAAGTCGCTTGGGGTATGTCTCTATCAGTTTTGCACATCGAGAGACTGACATTTTTTCCCATTCCTCCTTGCAAAACAGCTCGAGCTCAGTGAGGTTGGATGGAGAGCATTTGTGAACAGCAGTTTTCAGTTCTTTCCACAGATTCTCGATTGGATTCAGGTCTGGACTTTGACTTGGCCATTCTAACACCTGGATATGTTCCATTGTAGATTTTGCTTTATGTTTTGGATCATTGTCTTGTTGGAAGACAAATCTCCGTCCCAGTCTCAGGTCTTTTGCAGACTCCATCAGGTTTTCTTCCAGAATGGTCCTGTATTTGGCTCCATCCATCTTCCCATCAATTTTAACCATCTTCCCTGTCCCTGCTGAAGAAAAGCAGGCCCAAACCATGATGCTGCCACCACCATGTTTGACAGTGGGGATGGTGTGTTCAGGCTGATGAGCTGTGTTGCTTTTACGCCAAACATAACGTTTTGCATTGTTGCCAAAAAGTTCCATTTTGGTTTCATCTGACCAGAGCACCTTCTTCCACATGTTTGGTGTGTCTCCCAGGTGGCTTGTGGCAAACTTTAAACGACACTTTTTATGGATATCTTTAAGAAATGGCTTTCTTCTTGCCACTCTTCCATAAAGGCCAGATTTGTGCAATATACGACTGATTGTTGTCCTATGGACAGAGTCTCCCACCTCAGCTGTAGATCTCTGCAGTTCATCCAGAGTGATCATGGGCCTCTTGGCTGCATCTCTGATCAGTCTTCTCCTTGTATGAGCTGAAAGTTTAGAGGGACGGCCAGGTCTTGGTAGATTTGCAGTGGTCTGATACTCCTTCCATTTCAATATTATCGCTTGCACAGTGCTCCTTGGGATGTTTAAAGCTTGGGAAATCTTTTTGTATCCAAATCCGGCTTTAAACTTCTTCACAACAGTATCTCGGACCTGCCTGGTGTGTTCCTTGTTCTTCATGATGCTCTCTGCGCTTTTAACGGACCTCTGAGACTATCACAGTGCAGGTGCATTTATACGGAGACTTGATTACACACAGGTGGATTGTATTTATCATCATTAGTCATTTAGGTCAACATTAGATCATTCAGAGATCCTCACTGACCTTCTGGAGAGAGTTTGCTGCACTGAAAGTAAAGGGGCTGAATAATTTTGCACGCCCAATTTTTCAGTTTTTGATTTGTTAAAAAAGTTTGAAATATCCAATAAATGTCGTTCCACTTCATGATTGTGTCCCACTTGTTGTTGATTCTTCACAAAAAAATACAGTTTAATATCTTTATGTTTGAAGCCTGAAATGTGGCAAAAGGTCGCAAAGTTCAAGGGGGCCGAATACTTTCGCAAGGCACTGTACATAGGTATTCCTCTTGTTAAGATGGAATAGGGCACTGTGCAGTATGATGGCGATTGAATCGTCTGTGGACCTATTGGGGCGGTTAGCAAATTGAAGTGGGTTTAGGGAGACAGGTGGGGTGGAGGTGATATGATCCTTGACTAGTCTCTCAAAGCACATCATGATGACAGAAGTGAGTGCTATGGGGCGATAGTCATTTAGTACAGTTACCTTGGCTTTCTTGGGAATAGGAACAATGGTGGCCTTCTTGAAGTATGTGGGAACAGCAGACTGGGATAAGGATTGATTGAATATGTGTCATGACTTCCGCCTAAGTCGGTCCCTCTCCTTGTTCGGGCGGCGTTCGGCAGTCGACGTCACCGGCTTTCTAGCCACCGCCGATCCACTTTTTTTTTTCATTTTCCATTTGTTCTGTCTTTGTCTTATCACACCTGACTTCACTTAATCAATTACTTGTTTACTATTTAACCCCCTGTTCTACATGTTGTATTTGTGAGTGATTGTTTGTTGTATTGTGGTCCTTATTTGTGTGGTCGTGTAAATTAAGTGTTATGTTTGAATTTTTGAGTAAAGTATTTTATTACTCATATCTGCTGTCCTACGCCTGACTCATCTCACCAGCTACACACAGGCGCCTTTACAGAATCACTCACCCGAAGAATGGAGTCAGCAGGAGCAGACGCCTTCCCTCCTTCAGCAGCACAGGACCATGTTGCAACGTCTGGGCACAGCCAGCGCTACACGCGCTGAGCACGTGTCCCTGGTGCGCAGGGTGCTTGGTCGACTGTTGGAGCATGACCTGTACGTCAAGGCTGAGAAATGTCTGTTCTTCCAGAGTACATCCGGGTTGCGAGGAGACTGAACCCTCGCCAGGCAAGGTGGGCTATGTTCTTTACCCGTTTTGTTTTCACTCTATCCTACAGACCAGGTTCCCAGAATGCTAAGGCAGACGCACTGTCCCAGATGTACGACACAGAGGAGCGGTCCATGGATCACACTCCCATACTTCTGGCCTCTTGCCTGGTGGCACCGGTGGTGTGGGAGCTGGACGCAGACATCGAGCGGGTGTTACGATCAGAGCCCACTCGGTCCCAGTGTCCAGCTGGGCTCCTGTACGTTCCGTCCGCTGTCCGCAACTGTTTGATCTATTGGGGCCATACGTCACCCTCCTCTGGTCATCCTGGCATCGGTCCGACGGTGCGTTGCCTTAGTGGGAGGTACTGGTGGCCCACCTTGGCCAAGGACGTGAGGGTTTATGTTTCCTCCTGCTCGGTGTGCGCCGAGTGCAAGGCTCCCAGGCACCTGCCCAGAGGGTAATTACAACCCCTACCCGTTCCACAACGGCCGTGGTCGCACCTGTCGGTGGACTTCATGACTGATCTTCCTCCCTCACAGGGCAACACCATGATCCTGGTCGTTGTGGATCGGTTTTCTAAGTCCTGCCGTCTCCTCCCTTTGCCCGGTCTCCCTACGGCCCTACAGACTGCGGAGGCCCTGTCCACTCACGTCTTCCGGCACTACGGGGTGCGTAAAGAGGACGTAAAGAGGTCCCCACTTTACGTCCAGGGTATGGAGAGCATTCATGGAGCGTCTGTGGGTCTCGGTCAGCCTTCACCCCGAGAGTAACGGGCAGGTGGAGAGAGTAAATCAGGATGTGGGTAGGTTTCTGCGGTCATATTGCCAGGATTGGCCGGGGGGAGTGGGCGACGTTCATCCCCTGGGCAGAGATGGCCCAAAACTCATCCCGCCACTCCTCCACTAACCTCTCTCCTTTCCAGTGTGTACTGGGGTATCAGCCGGTTCGGGCACCGTGGCATCAGAGCCAGATCGAAGCTCCTGCGGTGGACGAATGGTTCAACCGCTCGGTGTTCGTACTGGGGGACCAGGTCTGGCTTTCGACCCGGAACCTGCCCCTCCGCCTGCCCTGCTGGAAGCTGGGTCAGCGGTTAGTGGGGTTAAACTTCCCTCAGATTATCACATTAATCCCTCGTTCCATGTGTCTCTCCTCAGGCCGGCGCTGGCTGGTCCACTCCAAGAAGCTGAGGTGCGGGAGGTTCCTGCACGCCCTCTGGACACCGAGGGGGCCCCGGCGTATGCTGTTCGAGCCATCCTGGACTCGAGGCGCCAGGCGAGGGGCCTTCGGTACCTTGTGGATTGGGAGGGGTACGGTCCGGAGGAGAGATGCTGGGTGCCGGTGGAGGACGTTCAGGACACTTCGTTGCTATGGGATTTCCACCGTCTCCATCCGGATCGCCCTGCGCCTCGTCCTCCGCATCGCCCCCAAGGTCGATGTCGGTGCACTGCTGGAACGCCGCGTCAAGGGGGGTACTGTCACGACTTCCGCCGAAGTCGGTCCCTCTCCTTGTTCGGGCAGTGTTCCGCGTCACCGGCTTTCTAGCCACAGCCGATCCACTTTTCATTTTCCATTTGTTCTGTCTTTGTCTTATCACACCTGGCTTCACTTAATCAATTACTTGATTATTATTTAACCCCCTGTTCTACATGTTGTATTGTGGTCCGTATTTGTGTGGCCGTGTATATTATGTGTTGTGTTTGAATTTTTGAGTAAAGTATTTTATTACTTACTGCGCCTGACAGTACTGCGCCTGACTCATCTCACCAGCTACACACAGACGCCATTACAATATGTCTGTAAACACACCAGCCAGCTGGTCTGAGCATGCTCTGAGGACGCGGCTAGGGATGCCGTCTGGGCCGGCAGCCTTGCGAGAGTTAATACACTTAAATGTTTTACTCACATCGGCCATGGAGAAGGAGAGCCCACAACCTTTGGTAGCGGTTTGTGTCAGTTGTCCTCAAAGCATGCAAAGAAGTTGTTTAATTTGTCTGGAAGCAAGATGTCGATGTCGGCGACGGGCCTGGTTTTCTTTTTGTATTCGGTAAATGACTGTAGACCCTGCCACATGCATCTCGTGTTTGAGCCATTGAATTGGGACTCCACTTTGTCTCTATGCTGACACTTTGCTTGTTTGATTGCCTTACGGAGGGAATAACTACACTGTTTGTATTTGGCCATATTCCCAGTTGCCTTGCCATGATTAAATGCGGTGGTACGTGCTTTCAGTTTTGCATGAATGCTGCCATCAATCCATGGTTTCTGATTAGGGAAGCTTTTAATTGTCACAGTGGGTACACTTCCTCCACCCTGCACTGTGAATGTTTACACGTTGTGTTCAATAAAGACATGAAAACACATACTTTTTTTGTGCGTTATTAGTTTAATCAGACTGTGTTTGTCTATTGTTGTGACTTAGATGAAGAGTAGATCAAATGTTATACCAATTTATGCAGAAATCCAGGTAATTGCAAAGGGTTCACATACTTTTTCTTGCCACTATATCCTCCAAACACTGGCTTCAAGGGCATTAACACTTTTATACAACGGTTTACCAACATATTCAAATAATGATTGACATATTTTCATTAAAAACGTTGTTTTGATTAATTTAATCACACTATTTCATCCTTCCACAAGATATAGTCCCGACACTGATCTGTATCTATGGATGCGACCCAGTCATTCGTTCTAAATGCTCCATTGCCATACTGGCTGGCAATGTTCTTATCTCTTGCTTGCTTGCTTGCTAGCCAACTACTGCTAACTTACAGTCACGTCAAAAAGTATTGCCAGAATAACAGCAAAGTAGCTGCATTTGCATTTGTTTTAGTTGTTTTCTAGTGACATTTATTTGGATACATCCATAACAATGAGCTAATGAGGCGCGATTTTGCCTGGCATAGAAAATGTGCTCACTAGTCAGGACACAGTTGTTCAGAGGAGCAAGCCAACAACACAGCTAAAACAATCACTTCAAACTGAAGGTGGAAAGACTGCAAAGTAGCTGCGCTTCGTTTCATTTGAACTTTTTCAATTGACATTTCTCTGTATATATTGCCGGGACTTCTTCCTTACGTTCCTGAGCAAGAGGAAGAGGTCGGCATGCCTTCAGCCCAGATGTTTGTCCGCCGCTGTCGTCGGACCTGGAAGAGAGCCCAGTCAGCCCTTCTCAAGACCACCTCCAGGTATCGACGACAAGCGGACCGCCACCGGACACCGGCACCCCGGCACCCCGGTATCGTCTCGGGCAGAAGGCTGTCCACCCGGGATCTGCCCCTCCGGGTGGAGTCCCACAAACTTTCCCCCCGGTTTATCGTCCCTTTCCCAGTCTCAGAGGTCTTTAGCCCCTCTGCTGTTTGTCTTCTGTTGCCCGTACCATCCGTATACATCCCGCTTTTCATGTGTCTAAAATCAAACCCATGTCTCACAGCCCTTTGTCTCCTGTTTCCTGTTACTGACCTCTGCCTGCCCTTGACCTGTCGTTTTGCCTGCCCTCTGTTCTAGTAATACGTTTTTGTTACTTCGACACTGTCTGCATCTGGGTCTTCCCTAAAACGTGATAGTAAACATTATTAAAGTGACCAGTGTTCAATGACTCCATGTACATAGGGCAGCAGTCTCTAACGTGCAGGATAGCGTACCGGATGGTAGCCGGCTAGTAACAGTAATTAAGGTTCAGGGCAGGGTACAGGACAGAGGCTGACTTGTGGTGACTGTTTAACAGTCTGATGGCCTGGAGATAGAAGCTGTTCATCAGTTTTTCGAGCCCAGCTTTGATGCACCTGTACTGTCTCTGCCTTCTAGATGGTAACTGTGTGAACAGGCTGTGGCTCGTGTGGATACTTCAATATTTTGTCTTCCCCATTCACCCTCTGAATGGCACACATACACAGTCCATGTCTCAATTGTTACAATGCTTAGAAATCCTTCTTTAACCTGTCTCTTCCCCTTCCCCTACACTGATTGAAGTGGATTTAACAAGTGACATCAATAAGGGATCATAGCTTTCACCTGGACTCATCTGGTCAATCTATGCCATGGAAAGAGCAGATGTTCCTAATGTTTTGTACACTCAGTATAAACCTCAGACCCAACGTACACTGATCAAGATATGGTTTTCAAAATACAGAACATGTCCTGTGATCAATGTTCCAGAACTCTGACTTTTTTGTATTTGCCAAGACAAACAAAGACAAAGTTGTTTTTGGCATGTACTTCATGTTTCTCAACAGTCTCACCTGAGTGGAGAGAATAATAAGGGACGAGATAGATAGATACAGTTCATCTGAAAGCTATTGCTGTAATGTCCAAAGGAAACATGTCCAAGGGGTAAATGTCCAAGGGGTAAACATTTGAGTTAGAGCAGATATTCACTGCTAGTGACTCAGTGCTCAGTGCATACAAGTTAGATGTGTTTATTTAAAAGGAGCACGGGGATATGAAGTACCGACTAAAGTATCTCTGTGTAAGCACAGTGTGAATTAGCTTTTTATTACATTCTTGCTCATCCACTCAACAAGTTTTTGCATGGACCGAACTGTCATTCCAATCAAAAATGTTGAGTTAAAACTGAAATTAATTGAGTAATTGTGTAATTAAGTGTGTACCAAGTTCCCCTTTGCTATTATCTGTCTATTCATTTTGACATATCTTCTGCACAGGTGCTTTCAACACTTCATTATAATATTCAGGAGGGAACTGTTGAACTGTAGAAAGAATCATTTGTTTTTCATTGAGGGACAATGAATTCAAGTAGCAACCACATTGACTCAGCTAAGACACAAAGCAACCCAGAACCTTAGCATGTCAAACAAACCATTCCCAAAGATTACATGGGATGATGGATATGATTAGTTATTCCTTATCATAATGCTCCAGTCAGAAAATATATATTGGTGTTCTTTCAATTTGATTTATTAGCTCGCACTCTTGAAGACAAAAGGACATAGTCAAAGCCATTTTTAGACCTATTGAGCATAGCATAAAAAATGATAAATTCTAAGGGTTCAAGTCAAGTCAGGACTCCACTTTGGCACTAGCTTGGGGGTAATTTGATAGTTTGTCTCTCCATCATTTGTTCACATGCTTGCCTTAACAGGATAAAGGCAAGATTGGGGTTCGTCTCATTATTGCAAAATGTACTGCATTGTCA
The DNA here is from genome assembly GCF_013265735.2 of Oncorhynchus mykiss. Classification (NCBI taxonomy): domain Eukaryota; kingdom Metazoa; phylum Chordata; class Actinopteri; order Salmoniformes; family Salmonidae; genus Oncorhynchus; species Oncorhynchus mykiss. Next base: position 60,485,377 of record NC_048569.1, on the reverse strand, counting down.
GACTGCCAATTAATGGAGAAACATGACAGGTGCAGGTGCAAACTTGTAGAACCTACGCACAAGAATTTGAGAAAAGTGAAAGTGTTGACAGCTTCTATCACTGCTTAGAGCACAGAGATTAGGAATACTCTCATGGGAAAATAGTGTTGAGTAAGAGAAGAGGAGAGTTCGAGAAACTGCTAATGTTTATACAAACTAATGGTCTTGATTTTTATGAGAGCGTAAGTTGGTCTCGAGGCCAGAGCTGGCCCCACCCCTTCTGAATGCCAGCTTCCACCCGGCAAATGCGGGACGCCCGCACCAGAGCCGCCGCCGTAAAGAGGGCCCACCCGGACCCTCCCCTTGAGAGTCAGGTTTTGCGGCCGGAGTCCACACAGCTGTCCATCGTTGCCTCTGATTGGGAACCATACTTAGGTACCCTTTTTCCCAAAGGTGTTTGTGGGAGGTTGACTTTCTTTATGGCACTTAGCCTTAAGCTTCAAGGTTTTGGTTTGTAGTGTGTATTGTTTTGTTCGCCGTCTTCTTTCTTTATTAAAAAACATGTGCACTCACCACCCTGCACCTTGGTCCTCTCCTTTGAACAGCCGTGACATTTCTCTTGAGCATTAATGTGCACCCCCAATTGCAAATATGTGAACGAAGTATATCAGTTAAGCATTTATAAAATTATTGTATATATTTAGCTTCATAAGCAATGTGTTACTGCAATTTAATTGCATGATATCAAAGTAAAGACATTCATTTTTAGACAAAACATTGCCCTTCCAAGCCATTGAATAGCCAAAATTAAGATCTGTGCACATGCTCTACTATGTACAAGAAATCTGTTTTACACATTTTAGAATGTTGTGAATAGCACTTTATATAATTTACAAGTATATAAACTGAAGATTATATTTACATGAACTTTTAAGTGTTTAAGGATAAAAAAGTATTGTAGACCTAAGTAGAGCAATGAAAATATCAGGACATGGGCCCACACTTGGTGCCTGACTCCCTTACAATTCATATCTGGACAAAGCACTTTTCCTGTATCACAACAAAGAAAGATTAGCCATGCCCTTGCACAACCCCGGTTATATTTTGATGAAGCACTGGACTAAGTAGGCTTGGAAGATAGGCAAAGGATTAATAGCACTCAGTCTGCCTCTTGCTGTAAGCCTATTGAACAGAACATAGGCCTATTGAGTAAAGTGACGGTCACAAGTGACGGTCACAACAAGCTGAAGCCTTGTTAGTCCATAAGCCTCAATAGAATTAATGGACTGTACATTACAAACCAGATCCTGTAATCTTAACCACGGTTTCTTTTCATCACAGATTTCTGAGGCATACTGAAATGTAATGAATAATGTGAGCACAAGATGGTGGTATTTATCTACCTATCCTCTGTACTACGATGAATAAGCAACAGCAGATCCCTGAGAGAGCGGTGTGTGTGTGTGAGTGAGTGAGAGTATGCACATGTCTGCACGGGTGTGTTTGTGTCTTGTCCATGGAGCACCACTGGTCTCTGAGATATTGCTAACTGATCCCTCAGATAGTTGTCTGAGAACTTCAGTTCTCAAATGTTTGATTTCAATGTAAGTGGTCCTCCAAAAGTGTTTGTTTTAATCCTAAGAGAAGATCCATAACTTGCCAGTCCCTGGTACAAAAACTGTTACGAAACCATGGTCTATAGCATAACACAGACATTAGTTGGGTTGTGCTTGACCATAACAGCAGTGGCGTCCATCTCTTGGTAGTGACAAAGTCCTTAGGGTAGAGGCCTGCATATCCCACATCCTCCACGGACCTCCTCTTCTGGATGTGGTGGAGGAGGATACGGTAGGTCCCCGTCAGGGGGTTGCAATTGTCTGTGTTAGGTGTTGCTCTGCAGATGGGCCGCCATGAAGCCCAGGCCAGAAAAGGCCAACTTCACCTCCTGCTCCTCCAAGCACAGGACCTGGGTGACCATGAAGTAGAGGAGGATGCCCAATGCCCAGATGTCCATGTAACGACCCATGTAGCCTTTCTCTTTGAAGAGCTCTGGAGCGGCGTAGGATGTGGAACCACAGAATGTGGTGAGGACCTCGGTTGGACCAGTCACTATGCTGAAGCCAAGGTCTCCCACCTTGATGCAGTAGCTGGTGGTATAGAAGACATTCTCTGCTTTCATGTCTCGGTGGACAATGTTGTCGTCGTGCTGGAATGATAACAAAAAGGGGTGGGGTGGGGGTGTGTTGGTTGGATGTTGCTACAAAATTAAGATGATTCAGAGGGGTTGGGTTAAATGCGGAAGAGACATTTCAGTTGAATGCATTCAGTTGTGCAACTGACTAGGTATCCCCCTTTCTCTTTGCCTCTCTAAATCATGCAAGCAAGATTACAATCATTGGATACACACTGGTAAGTCATGACTACACATAAATGATGCATTGATGAGAAAGTTACTCACCCAATCCTCAAGCAGCCCTAATCATGGAGTGGAATTGACATCTGTGCGTGTCTACTGTTCAAAGCTTTCAATGGGCATAGCTCACCATGTGTTTGATGGCTGAGGGGATCTGGGCAAAGATGAGCTTGATCTCAAGGTCAGACAAATGGCCACCAGTTGGCGATACGTGAGTAGAGATCCCCTCCCCCACCATACTCCATCACCAGGTGCAGGAACTTGGTGGTCTCTATCACCTCGTAATGCCCATTTTGCTACATTTTCCGAAGTGGTATCAGTTGTAGACTGCTCAACTCTCATTCTTGCTACTCTATCAGTCAGACTTGACGAATGAATGAACCAAATAACTATTTAACTAACTATTGAAAGGATGACAAACTAATAAACGGTAGCCCTCCTTACCTTTATTCAAGGTATGAAACCCCCAATCTAACATTGTCACATCCTATTTTCCCCCTGAGTTCGTAGAAGGAGATCCTTCGGCCCAGTATAAGGTCGTTGACCACCCTTCGGTCTAGGGTCAGTTCTGATATAATAGGAAGGGCTGGAAGGACTTTGGGTGAATTGTTCACCGATTCTCACTCGTCTCACTTGTCCTTGCGTTTCATGCTAGTCTGGATTTGAGTTCTAAAGGCGCAAAAAAAAAAAAAAACATCAAAATTATAGGTGAGATTTTATACTTAAACCCCATTTTTTGTGGTATCCAATTGGTAGTTACAGTCTTGTCCCATCGCTGAAACTCCCATACGGACTTGTGAGAGGAGAAGGTTGAGAGCCATGCGTCCCCGGAAACACGACCCTTCCAAGCCGCACTGCTCGCTTAACCCCGAAGCCAGCCGCATCATTGTGTTGGAGGAAACACCATTCAGCTGGCGACCAAAGTCAGCTTGCAGGAGACCCAAGTCAGCTTGCAGGAGACCCAAGTCAGCTTGCAGGAGACCCAAGTCAGCTTGCAGGAGACCCAAGTCAGCTTGCAGGAGACCCAAGTCAGCTTGCAGGAGACCCAAGTCAGCTTGCAGGAGACCCAAGTCAGCTTGCAGGAGACCCAAGTCAGCTTGCAGGAGACCCAAGTCAGCTTGCAGGAGACCCAAGTCAGCTTGCAGGAGACCCAAGTCAGCTTGCAGGCGACCCAAGTCAGCTTGCAGGCGACCCAAGTCAGCTTGCAGGCGACCCAAGTCAGCTTGCAGGCGACCCAAGTCAGCTTGCAGGCGACCCAAGTCAGCTTGCAGGCGACCCAAAGTCAGGGGGCAGGCGCCCAAAGTCAGGGGGCAGGCGCCCAAAGTCAGGGGGCAGGCGCCCAAAGTCAGGGGGCAGGCGCCCAAAGTCAGGGGGCAGGCGCCCAAAGTCAGGGGGCAGGCGCCCAAAGTCAGGGGGCAGGCGCCCAAAGTCAGGGGGCAGGCGCCCAAAGTCAGGTTGCAGGCGCCCGATCTGCCACAAGAAGTCGCTAGAGTACGATGGGACAAGGAAATCCCGGCTGGCCAAACCCTCCCCTAACCTGGATGACGCTGGGCCAATTGTACTCCACCTCATGGGTCTCCATGTCCCGGTCACTGACACAACCTGGGATCGAACTTGGGTCTGTATTGACACCTCAAGCACTGCGATGGAGTGCCTTAGACCACTATGCCACTCTGGAGGCCCAAGAGGTGAGATTTTAATTTGGATGAGATTCACTGTGTTCGATAGCAGGGACTCCGATTTGGAACTAGGGTAATAGAACTACATTGTTAATCAATTTCAACCTGGTTGCCATCTTCCATGGAATCTCCAGTTGGCTGTATTATTCACATATACCGAACAAAAATATAAATGCAACATGATAATCCATCCACTTGATAGGTGTGGCATATCAATAAGCTGATTAAATAGCATGATCATTATACAGGTGCACCTTGTGCTGGGGACAATAAAAGGCCACTCTAAAATGTGCGATTTTGTCACAAAACACAATGCCACAGATGTTTCAAGTTGAGGGAGCGTGCAATTGGCATGCTGACTGCAGGAATGTCCACCAGAGCTGTTGCCAGAGAATTTAATGTTAATTTCTCTACCATAAGCCGCCTCCAATGTCATTTTAGAGAATTTGGCAATACGTCCAATTGACCTCACAACTGCAGACCACGTGTATGGCGACGTGTGGGCAAGCGGTTTGCTGACGTCAATGTTGGAAACAGATTGCCCCATGGTGGAGGTCAGGTTATGGTATGGGCAGGCATAAGCTACGGACAATTAACAAAATTGAATTTTATTGATGGCAAATTGAATGCACAGAGATAACATGAGGCCCCGGAGGGGTCGGGAGACACTGTGGCCCCATCCGACGATACCCCTGGACAGTGCAAAACAGGCAGGATATAGCCAAAGCACAGCCCCCATACCACTAGAAGGATATCTTCAACCACCAACTTACCATCCTCAGACAAGGCTGAGTATAGCCCACAAAGATCTCCGCCACAGCACAACTCAAGGGGGGGCGCCAACCTGGACAGGAAGATCACATCAGTGACTCAAACCACTTAAGTGACGCACCCCTATGTACAGATCCTTGTGCACGGTCCCATGTCACAAGAATCTGTACATAATTCCTGAAAGCTGAAAATGTCTCTATTATTCCATGGCCTGCATACTCACCAGACGTCACTCATTGAGAATGTTTGGAATGCTCTGGATCGACGTGTAGGACAGCGTATTCTAGTTCCCAGCAATATCCAACAACTTCGCACAGCCATTGAAGAGGAGTGGGAGAACATTCCACAGGCCACAATCAAATGCCTGATCAACTCTATGCAAAGGAGATGTGTCGCATTGCATGAGACAAATGGTAGTCATACCAGTTACTGACTGGTTTTCTGATCCACACCCCTACCTTTAAAAAAAAAAGATATCTGTGACCAACAGATGCATAATATCTGTATTCCCAGACTTGTGAAATCCATATATTAGCGCCTAATGAGTGTAGATGAAGAGGAGGAAACAGTTTAAAAGATGATTTTTAAGCCTTTAGACAGTTGAGACACATATTGTGTATGTGTGCCATTCAGATGGTGAATGGGCAAGACAAAATATTTAAGTGCCTTTGAACGAGAAATGGTAGTAGGTGCCAGGCGCACTGGTTTGTGTCAAGAACTGCAACGGTGCTGGGTTTTTCAAGCTCAGCAGTTTCCCCTTTGTATCAAGAATGGTCCACCGCCCAAAGGACATCCAGCCAACTTGACACAACTGTGGGAAGCATTGGAGTCAACATGAGCCAGCATCCCTGTGGAACCCTTTCGACATCTTGTAGAGACCATGCCCCAACGAATTGAGGCTGTTCAGAGGCTGCAACTCAAGTGGGGGAATGCAACTAAATATTAGGAAGGTGTTCTTAATGTTTTGTACACTCAGTTTATATTAGGCTGGCAGCACCTTTGCTATCATGTGCAGGACTAGTTAATGAGGCCTTAGTCCGATGAGGTCAGAGCAGAGCATCTTATTTCTGGCCTATCCCTCAATTAAATAAAACATGAATCAAACTGAATCAAAATAAATGAATGGCCTGTTTGACCATTTAAGTATGTCATGCTAATTTGATATCCATGCCATCCTAGTACATTGCTCTGGTAAGAGCAAGAATACAGAAATGAAATGTTAAAATATGATGGAAGTGCATCCCATTGTTCTGTAATGTATAACCAATGTAGCCTTCAGACAATACACTTGAGAAGACTATTATGTCATGAGGGCCTAAGAGAAGCCTTTTTTGTTGAGAAGCCTTTTTGTCCTAGACTTGGCACTCCGGTACCGCTTGCCATGCGGTAGTAGAGAGAACAGACTATGACTAGGGTGGCTGGGGTCTTTGACAATTTTTAGGGCCTTCCTCTGACACCGCCTGGTGGAAAGGTCCTGGATGGCAGGCAATTTAGCCCCAGTGATGTAGTGCCTTGCGGTCAGAGGCCGAGCAGTTGCCGTACCAGGCAGTGAGGCAACCAGTAAGGATGCTCTCGATGTTGCAGCTGTAGAACTTCCAGTCTGCCAAGTCATAGGCTAATTTGTCCATCGGACTGCTAGATGGTGAAGTGTGATTCATCACTCCAGAGAAAGTGTTTCCACTAGTCTTGAGTCCAAGCTTTACACCACGGGTGCTCGGCCATGGAAATACATTTCATTAAGCTCCCGACTAACAGTTCTTGTGCTGACGTTGCTTCCCGGAGGCAGTTTGGAACTTGGTAGTGAGTATTGCAACCGAGGACAGACAATTTTTATGTGATACGTGCTTCAGCACTCCCGTTCTGTGAGCTGGTTTTGCCTACCACTTCAAGGCTGAGCCTTTGTCACTCCTGGATGTTTCCACTTCACAATAACAACACTTACAGTTGTTCAGGGCAGCTCTAGCAGGGCAGAAATTTGACCAACTGACTTTTTGGAATGGTGGCATCCTATGACGGTGTCACGTTGAAAGTCACTGAGCTCTTCAGTAAGGCCATTCTACTGCCAATGTTTGTCTATGGAGATTGTTCAATTTTATACACCTGTCAGCAACGGGTGTGGCTGAAAAAGCCTAATCCACTCATTTGAAGAGTTGTCTACATACTTTTGTATATACAGTGCATTCAGGAAGTATTGAGACCCCTTGACTTTTTCCACATTTTGTTATGTTACTGCCTTATTCTAAAATTGATGAAATTGTTGCTGTTTTTTCCTCAGCCTACCCCATAATGACAAAGCAAAAATATATTTATATTTTTTTCAAATGTGTTAAAATTAAAATTAAAACTGAAATATCACATTTACATAAGTATCAGACCCTTTACTCAGTACTTTGTTGAAACACCTTTAGCAGTGATTACAGACACGTTTTTTTGTGGGATGATGCTACAAGCTTGGCACACTACTTTGAGAGTTTCTCCCATTCTTCTCTGCAGATCCTCTCAAGCTCTGTCAGGCTTGATGGGGAATGTTGCAGCACAGCTATTTCAGGTCTCTCCAGAGATAATCGATTGGGTTCAAGTCCAGGCTCTGGCTGGGCCCCTCAAGGACATTCAGAGACTTGTCCCAAAGCCACTCCTGTGTTGTCTTGGCTGTGTGCTTAGGATCATTGTCCTGTTGGAAGGTGAACCTTCGCCCCAGCCTGAGGTCCTGAGCAGGTTTTCATCAAGGATCTCTCTGTACTTTTCTCCGTTCATCTTTCCCTCGATCCTGACTGGTCTCCCAGTCCATGCCGCTGAAAAACATCCCCACAGCATGATGCTGCCACCACCATGTTTCACCGTACGGATGGTGCCCGATTTCCTCCAGACGTGATGCTTGCCATTCAGGCCAAAGAGTTCAATCTTGGATTCATCAGAGTATCTTGTTACTCATTCTCTGAGAGTCTTTAGGTGCCTTTTGGGCAACTCCAAGCGGGCTGTCATGTGCCTATTGCCGATGAGTGGCTTCCGTTTGGACACGCTATCATAAAGGCCTGATTGGTGGAGTGCTGCAGAGATGGTTGTCCTTCTGGAAGGTTCTCCCATGTCCACAGAGGAACTCTAGATCGCTGTCAAAGTGACCATCGGGTTCTTGGTCACCTCCCTGACTGCTCATTTTGGCTGGGCGAATGATGGAGGCCACTGTGTTAATGGGGACCTTCAAAGCTGCATAAATGCTTTGGTACCCTTCCCCAGGTCTGTGCCTTGACACAATCCTGTCTCTGCGCTCTACGGACAGTTATTTTGACTTTATGGCTTGGTTTTTGCTCAGACATGCACTGTGAACTGTGGGACTTTATATTGACAGGTGTGTGCCTTTCCAGATCATGTCCAATCATTTGAATTTGCAACAGGTGGACTCCAATCAAGTTGTAGAAACATAATTGATGATCAATGGAAACAGGATGCACCTGAGCTCAATTTCGAGTCTCATTGCAAGCATCTGAATACTTAGGGAAAACCGGTATTTATTTATTTTATTTTTTATACGTTTGCAAAAATAAAATAAAAAAACTTTTCACTTCGTCCTAATGAGGTATTGTATGCAGATTGCTTTGGATTCCTTATTTATTGAATAAATTTTAGGATAAGGCTGTAATGTAACAAAACGTGGAAAATGTCAAGGGGTCTGAATACTTTCTGAAGGCAGTGTCCCTTGGGCCTTATGGCTTAATTAGATACCGACATAGATAAAGCAGCACTAACAGCTATTTCACATAAATCTAATCTAGGCCTATTATCACTTAAACATTGAGCAATATTGAAAGGTGGGCCTATCAAATTCAATATGTATCACAGGTCTATCTACAAACAATTCAAACAATGAGTAATTGAACACATTTCTAATGTATTGGATGAGCAGTAATAGAGAGATGAAGATGTACATTTTATGTAACAAATATGATGAGGTTGTTCATTAGGGTCGTGATCTGCATCTTTTCTTTTTAGCAGCCTCGCGGTTCTGTAGTCAATGTTTCACAACGTTTAGGAGCGCTAAGGAGTTGTGAACATTCACCAATGGCTTAAACCAAATATTTGTTTGGCCATGGTTCAAGCCAATCCTCACCTCATGAAGTCGGCCATTCCACCAATCACACACAATGAATAGTTGGCGGGAGTGGAAGGGGAGGAACATTCGAATGTATTATTCACTAATCAGAACTAGGCACGTTTTTGACAACTCGTTTGTGTACAAGATAATGGCGTCAACTGTTGCAGTGCCTGTCGCCCCTACAGTGTCAGACCCAGAGCGGTGTGAAGGCGAGGAAGAGTTACGGGGGCTCGAGGCTGAAGAAGAGAGTAACCAACATACTGGGCCCGTTGCAGCACCCTCCCAGAACCGTCTAGCGAAGTTACCGCTGTCCCGTATCAAGGCACTGATGAAAGCGGACCCAGACGTGTCCCTCGCTAGTCAAGAGTCTGTGTTTATCATTGCTAAAGCCACAGTAAGTTAAAAGTATTACATTACGTTAGCTACCCCTAGCAGTATTAGTTTGTTTTCATATTTTGTAGCCTACATTCAAGGTGGGTTAAGTCATGTTGCTAGCCAGTTTATTTACATTTGTAATTTAGGAGATGGGATTATCCAGAGCAATATACAGGAACAATTAGGGTTAAGTGCCTTGCTCAAAGGCACATCGACTGATTTTTCGCCTAGTCGGCTTTGTGATTCAGCAATGCTCTAAACTGTTAAGAGTATAAGAGCCCCACAGTGACGTGTCATAAAACCTAGCGGTCAAACAGGGAAATGGTTCCAATCGTTTTTCCACCATTCATTTTTCAAAAAAATGTCAAAGTTTACTTACATTTTGTAGATTTAAAAAATATATATTTTCACTGCATCTTGGATAGCCTACACAGACGTTTCGGTTTTGCAGCCGCCTTCAGTGTGTAGGTGCAATTCTCTTTTAATTCAAAACAGCATTTGAACAACTGATGAGGAGCAGGTGCTTCTAATCAGGGTTGTCACTCATCTGCCAATCAGGGATGTGGCTTTCCTGGTCTACCTGTATTCAAGTTAGTCACAAAGAAATACAGAATTATAGGGTAAGGCTGCAGGCACAAAGGGCAATTCATGATTTAATTGACTTAGGTGTCTGCTCACTTGGTTACATTATATAAATTCATGAGATGGCTTACTGCAAAGGACATCCGGCTCAGCCGTTCATAAATATGTGGGACTCATAAACATAAACTCATAAACGATATGCAAAATCTGGACAGTGTTCTTGTATAAAGTATCACAGTTTATACAACTGGTGGGTCTCATCCTGAATGCTTCATTAGCTCATTGTTATGGATGTATCCAAATAAATGTCACGAGAAAACAGCTTAAACAAATGCAGCTACTTTGCTGTTATTCTGTCTGCACTGTTTGACATGACTCTAAGTTAGCTGTAGTGCAAATCAAATTGTATTGGTCACGTACACATTTAGCAGATGTTATTGCATCCTAGCTCCATTAATTCTGTAATATTTAACAATTATCAATAAAACATACATCTAAAAATAAATGAAGAATTATAAGAAATAAATATTAGGACGAGCAATGTCGGAGTGATATTGACTAAAATACAGTAGAATAGAATACAATATATAAACTCAGAAAAAAATAAACGTCCTCTTACTGTCAACAGCGTTTATTTTCAGCAAACTTAACATGTGTAAATATTTGTATGAACATAACAAGATTTAACAACTGAGACATAAACTGAACAAGTTCCACAGACATGTGGCTAACAGAAATGGAATAATGTGACCCTGAACAAAGGGGGGGGCCACCAGCTGCATTAAGTACTGTAGTGCATCTCCTCATGGACTGCACCAGATTAGCCAGTTCTTGCTGTGAGGTGTTACCCCACTCTTCCACCAAGGCACCTGCAAGTTCTTGGACATTTCTGGGGGGAATGGCCCTGGCCCTAGCCCTAACCCTCCGATCCAACAGGTCCCAGACGTGCTCAATGGGATTGAGATCCGGGCTCTTCGCTGGCCATGGCAGAACACTGACATTTCTGTCTTGCAGGAGATCACGCACAGAACGAGCAGTATGGCTGGTGACATAGTCATGCTGGAGGGTCATGTCAGGATGAGCCTGCAGGAAGCGTACCACATGAGGGAGGAGGATGTCTTCCCTGTAACGCTCAGCGTTGAGATTGCCTGCAATGACAACAAGCTCAGTCCGGTGATGCTGTTACACACCGCCCCAGACCATGACGGACCCTCCACCTCCAAATCGATCCCGCTCCAGAGTACAGGCCTCGGTGTAACGCTCGTTCCTTCGACGATAAACAAGAATCTGACCATAGCCCATGGTGAGACAAAACCATGACTCGTCAGTGGAGATCACTTTTTGCCAGTACTGTCTGGTCCAGCGATGGTGGGTTTGTGCCCATAGGCGACGTTGCCTGTGATGTCTGGTGAGGATCTGCCTTACAACATGCCTACAAGCCCTCAGTCTAGCCTCTCTCAGCCTATTGCAGACAGTCTAAGCACTGATGGAGGGATTGTGCATTCCTGGTGTAACCCGGGCAGTTGTTGTTGCCATCCTGTACCTGTGTGATGTTCAGATGTACCGATCCTGTGCAGATGTTGTTACTCGTGGTCTGCCACTGCGAGGATGATCGGCTGTCCGTCCTGTCTCCCTGTAGCGCTGTCTTAGGCGTCTCACAGTACGGACATTGCAATCTATTGCCCTGGCCACATCTGCAGTCCTCATGCCTCCTTGCAGTATGCCTAAGACACGGTCACGCAGATGAGCAGGGACCCTGGGCATCTTTATTTTGGTGTTTTTCAGGGTCAGTAGAAAGGCCTCTTTAGTGTCCTAAGTTTTCATAACTGTAACCTTAATTGCCTACCTTAATGATCTTTCCACAGGTACATGTTCATTCATTGTTTATGATTCATTGAACAGACATGGGGAAACAGTGTTAAAGTGTTAAATCGTAAAAATCAAAATAACTTTTATTTTTGAAAGACCGGGTCCTGAAAAAGGGACGTTTCTTTTTTTGCTGAGTTTGCATACGAAATGAGTAAAGCAGTGTGTAAACATTATTAAAGTGACCAGTGATTCTATGTATATAGGGCAGCAGGGTTGAGCAACCGGGTGGTAGCCGACTAGTGTTGGCTATTTAACAGTCAGATGGCCTTGAGATATAAGCTGTTTTTCAGTCTCTCGGTCCCAGCTTTGATGCACCTGTACTGACCTCGCCTTTGGGGGTGAACAGGCTGTGGCTCAGGTGGTTGATGTCCTTGATGATCTTTTTGACCTTCCTGTGACATCGGGTGCTGTAGGTGTCCTGGAGGGCAGGCAATGTGCCACCGATGATGCGTTGGGCAGACCACCCAAGAAGCTGGTGTTTGGATGATATATTTTCACGGTTTGCCTGCCTAACAACACCTGTGCCAATATATCCTCCAAACACTGGCCTCTCGGGCATGATCACTTAATGAGTCATAATACCCATGGAGCCTAGCGGTCAAACAGGCAAATGGTTCCAGTCGTTATTCCACCGCTTAAAATAAGGAGGCTGCCGCGACGGGCCCAGTTTGTTGGTTGTTCTCTTCAGCCTCGTTCCCCCGTAACTCTTCCTCACCTGACCACTACTCTGGGGCCGACCCAGTAGGTGCCACAGGGGCGACAGACACAGTTGACGCCGGTTATCAAAACGTCACAGTAAGCCTACACAAAACACAGCCCTTATTTGAAGTTTTTCTAAAATGCCCTATGGGAAAAATGAATGGTGGAAATACTATTGGAACAATTTCCCTGTTTGACCGCTAGGTTTTATGGGTATTATGACTCATATTGTGGTACTCTATAAGTTGGGGAGGATTTTAGGAAGGACCTACTTTATGTTCCTTGTAGTTCACTGGTCATCAACTGTTGAGCTACTTGGTGTGCAGGCTTTTGTTTCAACCCAGCACCAACACATCATTGCTGTAAAAGCAATATCTAGCTTAGCTACCTAAGATGACATATTTGTACTTTTTTAGAAAACCTTTTATTTAACTAGGAAAGTCAGTTAAGAACACATTCTTATTTACAGTGACGGCCTAGGAACAGTGGGTTAACTGCCTTGTTCAGGGGTAGAACGACAGATTTTTACATTGTCAGCTCGGGGATTTGATCTAGCAACCTTTCAGTTACTGGCCCAACGCGCTAACCACTAGGCTACCTGCCGCACATTCACGTTACTGTAGTCACAATACACTTATGTTATATGTTACAGCGACGTTACTGACTGTATACTGAACTTCATGTGTTCCAGGAACTCTTTGTTGAAATGATTGCCAAAGATGCCCTGGTGTATGCCCATCAAGGAAAGAGGAAAACTTTGCAGAGGAAAGATTTAGGTTAGTAATGTCAAGAAGACATGATCATATAGTACACCAATCATACCATATGATTATTGCTACGTGTAATGGTCACCACCCCTGGTTTTGGAGAGCTACATGGCATGCCAGGCTTTAGTTCCATCCCTGTACTAAACACGTGTTAGGCCTAACTGATTTAACCGATCAAGGTCTTCGTGCGGTGCTAGAATAAAAGCCTGCACACCATGTAGCTTTACAGGGCCAGGATCGGGGGTCATTTAGGCCAGCCTTTGACTTTAGTTCTTCCAGCTATTGTGTTATTTGTTGTTTCTACTAACAGACAATGCAATAGAGACCGTAGATGAGTTTGCCTTTTTGGAAGGTAAGTTCCCTTCCAAGCATCCATCTTCACTAAACCTCTACCATATTTAATTCTTTGTCAGATTGATTATAGATTTTTTTGTAATTGAATATTCACGCTGTGTTGCATTATCCTGAGTCATTGGCTGTAGTGAATCAGTGAATATATGTTTGTGTAACCGGTTTGACAAGGTTTTCTTGGTCTATGTTCTCTTTAAAGGCACTCTAGACACCTAGACACACTCAGGAGACAGCAGGCAGTCCAAGAATCAGAGGCATTCTTCATCATAAGGACAAGAGGCATTTGGAAAACAGACTGACCTGTCTTACTTTTGAAGTGATATCGCTGAGTTGGTATTGGTCACAAGGACTTTCCTTCCTGGACATAGATAAACTGTAAAGACATCAGTGATGATCCTCCCTCAGTTCGTCTTGTATGCAAGGAGTCTGCCATTTTCTATTTGTAAATAATGTGAGATTATGTTGAAATAAATCATAGTGTATAAACCTGATCATTTATAGTTCTCATTTGTTTTCTCCAAAAGTCAGAAATAAATCCATCCTCATTAGTATACCATAGTGTCAACTGTTTAGGCAACAACTACACATTTTCCATTGTGAGGAAAATACAGTTGAGGTTGGCATTTTACATACACCTTAGCCAAATACATTTAAACGCAGTGTTATACAATTCCTGACATTGAATCCGAGTAAAAATTCCCTGTCTTAGGACGGTTAGGATCACCACTTTATTTTAAGAATGAAATGTCACAATAATGATAGAGCGAATGAGTTATTTCAGATTTTATTTGTTTCATCACATTCCCAGTGGGTCAGAAGTTTACCTACACTCAATTAGTATTTGGTAGCATTGCCTTAAACAATTTAACCCAAAACATTTGACCCAAGTTTAACTTTCACAAGCTTCCCACAATAAGTTGGGTGGATTTTGGCCCATTCCTCCTGACAGAGCTGGTGTAAGTCAGGTTTGTAGGCCTCCTTGCTCTCGCATGCTTTTTCAGTTCTGCCCACAACTTTTCTATGGGATTGAGGTCAGGGCTTTGTGATGACCACTCCAATACCTTGACTTTGTTGTCCTTAAGCCATTTTGCCACAACTTTGAAAGAATGCTTGGGGCCATTGTCCATTTGGAAGACCCATTTGCGAACAAGCTTTAACTTCCTGACTGATGTCTTGATGTTTCAATATATCCACATAATTTTCCATCCTCATGATGCAATCTATTTTGTGAAGTGCACCAGTCCCTCCTGCAGCAATGCACCCTACAAAATGATGCTGCTACCCCTGTGCTTCATGGTTGGGATGGTGTTCTCTGGCTTGCAAGCCTCCCCATTTATCCTCCAAACATAAACATGGTCATTAAGGCCAAACAGTTCTATTTTTGTTTCATCAGACCAGAGGACATTTCTCCAAAACAGTACGATCTTTGTCCCCATGTGCAGTTGCATACCGTAGTCTGGCTTTTTTATGGCGGTTTTGGAGCCGTGGCTTCTTCCTTGCTGAGCGGACTTTCAGGTTATGTCGATATAGGACTCGTTTTACTGTGGATATACAGTGCCTTGCGAAAGTATTCGGCCCCCTTGAACTTTGCGACCTTTTGCCACATTTCAGGCTTCAAACATAAAGATATAAAATTGTATTTTTTTGTGAAGAATCAACAACAAGTGGGACACAATCATGAAGTGGAACGACATTTATTGGATATTTCAAACTTTTTTAACAAATCAAAAATGGAAAAATTGGGCGTGCAAAATTATTCAGCCCCTTTACTTTCACTGCAGCAAACTCTCTCCAGATGTTCAGTGAGGATCTCTGAATGATCCAATGTTGGCCTAAATGACTAATGATGATAAATACAATCCACCTGTGTGTAATCAAGTCTCCGTATAAATGCACCTGCACTGTGATAGTCTCAGAGGTCCGTTAAAAGCGCAGAGAGCATCATGAAGAACAAGGAACACACCAGGCAGGTCCGAGATACTGTTGTGAAGAAGTTTAAAGCCGGATTTGGATACAAATCTTTCAGTTTTTGATTTGTTAAAAAAGTTTGAAATATCCAATAAATGTCGTTCCACTTCATGATTGTGTCCCACTTGTTGTTGATTCTTTACAAAAAAATACAGTTTTATATCTTTATGTTTGAAGCCTGAAATGTGGCAAAAGGTCGCAAAGTTCAAGGGGGCCGAATACTTTCGCAAGGCACTGTAGATACTTTTGTACCTGTTTCCTCCAGCATCTTCACAAGGTCCTTTGCTGTTGTTCTGGGATTGATTTGCACTTTTCGCACCAAAGAACGTTCATCTCTAGGAGACAGAATGCGTCTCCTTCCTGAGCTGTATGACAGCTGCATGGTCCCATGGTGTTTATACTTGCGTAATATTGTTTGTACAGATGAACGTGGTACCTTCAGGCGTTTAGAAATTGCACCCAAGGATGAACCAGACTTGTGGAGGTCTACAATATTTTTTAATGAGGTCTTTGCTGATTTCTTTTGATTTTCCCATGATGTCAAGCAAGAAGGCACTGAATTTATTGTCCATAAATTTGTGGAGTGGTTGAAAAACAAGTTTTAATGACTCCTACCTAAGTGTATGTAAACTTCTGACTTCAACTGTATAGACTACATTTTAATAAGAAGGAAAGTACAAGACATGAGAATCTATCCACCCAAAGTAATATAAAACCTCTAGCAGACACAATGCTTTACAGGGGGTCTAGCAAATGACCAGATCTATCTTTTGCAGACTTAAGGGTAAAGACTTCTGGCATATTATTTCCAAACGTCTATTTTTCTGTCTGTAAGCACGTAGCGTAGAGACTATATTTGGATATACCATTATATCCTGTTTGTTTTGCTGTTTCAATAAAACATCAGCCCAGAGAGAGGGACTTGATAATAAGAAAGCATAATATGAGCTTATGTTAATATTAGAATGGCTTACACCAGGACAGACGCACATGCCGGGGAAAGTGGCTGTGCTGGTGGTCTGCTGCTATGGCGAATAAAATGTATCTGGAGGAAATCAAGGCTGGACTAAAAATACAATTGTGTATGTACTCCTTGTGCATTCCTTCCTGAATAATTTCAGGTTTAGTGTATCAACAGAATAATGATTTTTGTGTATTTTTAACCCACCTTCCATGATATTACTGCAGAACATTATATAATTAATTCCCACTTTTTTGGGGATGAATTTATTTCTAACTTTTCATTAACCATATATCAAATCTAACTTGGAAACTTTTCAGTATTTCTGAGAAATTCAGTCATTTACATTTATTTATTTCCTACCACCTTTTGGCACCAGTCAATTTGGGGGGGGATCACTTATTATCATCTACAGCTGTAGGATCTTAATCTTAACTCTGTTGTTGCTGAGAATTTTCATGATTTACATAAATTCACTGAAAACTCATACTCATACTAAATCACAATTATATTAACATTGCATTTTTTTTCTCCCCTTTTTCTCCCCAATTGGTATTAGTTACTCATCACTGCAACTCCCGTACGGACTCGGGAGAGGCGAAGGTTGAGGGCCATGCGTCCTCCGAAACACAACCCAACCAAGCCACACTGCTTTTTAACACAATGCACATCCAACCCGGAAGACAAATGTTATTTGTCACATGCGCCAAATACAACAGGTGAACAGTGAAATGCTTACTTACTAGCCCTTAACCAACAGTTTAAAAAAAAGTAAGAGATAAGAATAACAAATAATTAAAGAGCAGCAGTAAATAACAATAGCGGGCTACCGGTACAGAGGCAATGTGCTGGGGCACTGGTGTCGAGGTAATTGAGTTAATATGTACATGTAGGTAGAGTTATTAAAGTGACTATGCATCGATAATAACCTTATAGTAGCAGCAGCGTAGAAGAGGAGGGGGGGGGGGGGGCAATGCAAATAGTCTGGGTAGCCATTTGAATAGCTGTTCAGGAGTCTTATGGCTTGGGGGTAGAAGCTGTTTAGAAGCCTCATAGACCAAGACTTGGTGCTCCGGTACTGGTTGCCGTGCGGTAGCAAAGAGAACAGTCTATGACTAGGGTGGCTGGAGTCTTTGAACATTTTTAGGGCCTTCCTCTGACACCGCCTGGTATAGAGATCCTGGATGGCAGGAAGCTTGGCCCCGGTGATATACTGGGCCGTACGCACTACCCTCTGTAGTGCCTTGCGGTCGGAGGCTGAGCAGTTGCTGTACCAGGCAGTGATGCAATCTGTCAGGATGCTCTCGATGTTGCAGCTGTAAAACCTTTTGAGGATCTGAGGACCCATGCCAAATCTTTTCAGTCTCCTGAGGGGGAATAGGTTTTGTTGTGCCCTCTTCACAACTGTCTTGGTGTGCTTGGACCATGTTAGTTTGTTGGTGATGTGGACACCAAGGAACTTGAAGCTCTCAACATGCTCTCCACTACAGCCCTGTCGATGAGAATGGGGGCGTGCTCGGTCCTCCTTTTCCTGTAGTCGACAATCATCTCCTTTGTCTTGATCATGTTGAGGGAGATGTTGTCCTTGCACCACACGGTCAGGTCTCTAACCTCCCTATAGGTGGTCTTATCATTGTCGGTGAGCAGGCCTACTACTGTTGTTATCAGCAAACTTAATGATGGTGTTGGAGTCGTGTCTGGCCGTGCAGTCATGAGTGAACAGGGAATACAGGAGGGGACTGAGCACGCACCCCTGAGGGGCCCCCGTGTTGAGATTCAGTGTGGTGGATGTTGTTACCTACCCTTACCACCTGGGGCAGGCCCGTCAGGATGTCCAGGATCCATTTGCAGAGGGAGGTGTTTAGTCCCAGGGTCCTTAGCTTAGTGATGAGCTTTGTCTGGCCCTGCGGCTTTGTGAATGTTGACCTGTTACATGACCTCTTACATCGGCTGTGGAGAGCGTATTCACAGTCGTCCAGAACAGCTGATGCTCTCATGCATGTTTCAGTGTTACCTGCCTCGAAGCAAGCATAGAAGTTATTTAGCTCGCCTGGTAGGCTCGTGTCACTGGGCAGCTCTCGGCTGTGCTTCTCTTTGTAGTCTGTAAGAGTTTGCAAGCCCTGCCACATCCGATGAGCGTCGGAGCCGGTGTAATACGATTCGATCTTAGTCCTGTATTGACACTTTGCCTGTTTGATGGCTTGTCGGAGGGCATAGCGGGATTTCTTATAAGCTTCCGGGTTAGAGTCCCGCTCGTTGAAAGTGGCAGCTCTACCCATTAGCTCAGTGCCTGTAATCCATGGCTTCTGATTGGGGTATGCACGTACAGTCACTGTGGGGATGACGTCCTTGATGCACTTATTGTTAAAGCCAGTGACTGATGTTGTGTACTCTTCAATGCCATTGGAAGAATCCCGGAACATATTCCAGTCTATGCTAGCAAAACAGTCCTATAGTTTAGCATCTGCTTCATCTGACCACTTTTTTTTTTATAGACCGAGTCACTGGTGCTTCCTGCTTTAATTTTTAGCTTGTAAGCAGGAATCAGGTCAGATTTACCAAATGGAGGGCGAAGGAGAGCTTTGTATCAGTCTCTGTGTGTGGAGTAAAGGTGGTCTAGAATGTTTTTTTCTGATTGCATATTATAACATTCTACATAATAGAAATTAGGTAAAACTGATTTAAGTTTCCCTGCATTAAAGTCCCCGGCCACTAGGAACGCCACCTCTGGATGAGCATTTTCCTGTTTGCTTATGGTGGTATACAGCTCATTGAGTGTGGTTTTAGTGCCAGCATCGGTCTGTGGTACAGTTCTACAGTTGGTCTACAGTTTATCATGAGATACTCTACCTCAGGCGAGCAAAACCTTGAGACTTCCTTAGATATCGTACACCAGCTGTTTACATATATGAATAGGCCCCCGCCCCGTGTCTTACCAGAGGCTGCTATTATCTTACTTTTGGCCAGCTAATAGCCTAACGACTGATCAAGCAAAATCATGGACTAAATGTTCAAATCCTGTTGCTGCAGGATTATTTTTGCTTTGACTATAGGTCAAATTAAGATTCCACCCCTGTACCTTCTCAAATGGCAATTTAGTTTTTCTTTTGCAGCTTTTGTTATACACATCCATTTCCCCTAAATTAAAAATAAAACACCCATTTTGGAAAAGTGTTCAGTTCCCTAACTCTAAGCACAGTTAAGACCATGTTTTGCAATGATTTGAAATAATTCCTTTTGTGTGTTTAACCAAACATGTTCTGGTTTAGTTTTACAGTGTATATAAATAAACAAAGCTGTGTGAACCACATATGTTAGTTTGAGGACTGCCTGCAAAGTTTGTCTACTCCCACCAGAAGAATGCTAGGCAGCATAGAACATGCCAGGGTTTTTTCTGGATCAAAATGGGGCTTAGGTGGTGGGCATGGCCAATGATATGGTCATCGACGGAACATTTGAGGCCCCCCTGTTGGCTGCAGTGTCAAACTTTAGCTGTTTTAAAGCTAATTTCCTGCAATTCTACAAAATGTGGCATGTTTGAGATAATGTTGCAGTTTGAAAGCAACATTTCCTGCAACTCTACACCTTGCCATGAGTCTGAGAGAAAATATGCAGTTTTAAAGATAATATCCTGCAATTATAGACATTTTGCTATGGCTGATATTATGAGTGACTCAAACATCATAGCAAAATCACTGGGGGCCACATGCCATGACAAAAATTCTCATAATTGCATAATTCTTTTAAATTTGAGATTTTTTTCTACTTTTATATCTGGTTTAAGTCATTTTAAATTTGCACTATGCAGAAAACGCTCTGCAATTTCCTGGTTGCTAAAACTCTAATTTGCCTGATTTCAGTTTGTGACAAAATAAGCTAGTATAGTGTAGAAAATTATTGGAC
Source organism: Oncorhynchus mykiss (assembly GCF_013265735.2). Taxonomy (NCBI): domain Eukaryota; kingdom Metazoa; phylum Chordata; class Actinopteri; order Salmoniformes; family Salmonidae; genus Oncorhynchus; species Oncorhynchus mykiss. Next base: position 60,464,970 of record NC_048569.1, on the reverse strand, counting down.
CATCTAAACTGCTAACCAAAACCAAAAACATAACCAAAAATATTGTTTCAGCTGTTTGAGGCTGGTGTACTAAACCGAAAGTAAAAGACGCAAAAACAAAACTTAAGAACGGGAAGCATAGAAATAGTGCACATAGAACATATCTACCGCTTCTTAGACTTGCTTCCAAGAAGAATTACAGATTTATAACTCACCATTCTATGTGAAATTGGTTGCGCGGCCAAAAAGCTACATAATTAAGTTTACACTAAACGTTTTCCCACCCTGATTGCATTTTTTCATTTTTTTTTTTTACTGTTTGGACATGGGCAGTCCGATAAAACACTTGGGTGCGGCCCGCCCAAGTCTTTTCAATGCAGAAAGAAAACCTTGCATGCAGTGCCCTGGCTATAATAAAATATAATCACTACATGTTGCATGGATGGACTTAATTTTATTTTGACAGTAAATGAAGACATTCTATTAGGAATCGCTCTCATGTAAAGTAAGTATAGTTCCACCAAGCCTTTTGTCAAGATCAGAACATTCAAGCAATCATTATGTACCCCTGAAGAAACTTTGTTTATACCCATTAAATTACTGTATATGCACAACTTAATTTTTCTAAGTTTACTATTCCATTAGTCGGCACCGCCAACATTTTTTTGAGGGTTGTGTGTCAACTCATGCTTTTTACAAGAACAGAACATGAACTGGGGACCACCTGTAATTTAGTGTATAAAGCTGAGAAGTATTCACTTTTCAATCTTCATGAAGTTGTAGAGTAGACAATGGCCCATGATGGCTATAATCACCCATCCACTCAGAACATTCCAGATAGTACATACCAAATGTTATGTGCTTGATAAATGATACATCTCAAAATTTGACACATTTGCTCCCTGAAACCTAACCTAACACTTTGGGCTAAGCTGCCCCGGCCTGTACCACAGGTATAGTTAGCTTTGCCCTACAACATCCCCATGACATACCTATCCCTCCTCTGGCTCTCTACCTCCTCAAAGAGGAACACCGATTTAGTTGATGATTTACAGTCACTAGTTTTTTTTTGACCTTTTGTTTGAAAGTTTGTGCCTAGTATACTTTTACAGTGATCTCTTAATCGCCCCAAAGATATGCCGGAAATGTGTTTGGCTCAGGAGCAGACTGAAGTCAAGGGGAAGGTATGTTTTTGCAGCTGAAAGATTCCAGCTTGATTTCTTAAGGGTTGAATTCTTGCACGCTGCCCCCCTCTCCCCTCCCTACCTCACAGACTGCATATTTTTAATTCCAGGTCTCAGGTATGCACAGTCAGATAGTATGGATTACACTGGCCATGTCGTCTAATAAACGCCACTACCTAAAGCCTAGCATTCAGCAGAGATTTACCCTGTATTCATTTACCATGTGTTTTACCACATTGTCTGTTCATGGATGTTGCAACTCTCCAGGTGTTATTCCATTGTACTATAACATAAGTAGTAGCTACTGCTGTAAAATACAAACGAGATATGGCCAGTCTTCTCAATAGTAGTTAAATAGCTAAACACTTCCTTGTGGTCACTGGAAGCATTTCTTCTAAGGTACATTAAACAGCGTGTAATCAGTCTCGTCATTAAATACAAAGGTTATTTGTGTTTTCCTGTCCATTGTTTTTCAGACAAGGGTTATTTCATTTGTGTCGTTGTAACTTAGCTTTTTTTCTATGTAAAAAAAATATTTTCATAGCATTACTTCCACTTTTTTTCAACCATGTTAATTTCGTTGAATACCAAAGGCATTAGAGAATGTGCTGTAATTCTGCAGTAGTTTCATTGCTTGGTTAGAAGGGTGGTTTTTGACTGGTGGAGAATCAGCTGAGTTCTAATGACACTCAACCTGCCACAGCAAACAGTCATTACCCAAAACCACACTCTGGGTCAGTCAATCCTCAACTGCCAACCAGTGTTGACTTTGCATCCATTTCCTCCAATAACGTAGGCCATTTTATATTTGACATTTTGTATTTAGTTATAGTACTGAATTTGGGGACTTGTCAGACACTCTGTTCAGAAAGGCAAGTAAGAAACACACTTACAAACTACTCCTACACTTTGGATGCCATCGTGCTTAGCCACATGCGTTACACTTCTGACACCAAATGTTGCAAATTTATGGGGTAACCGTCTGGGACTTGCATTTGTGAGTCCAAGACCTTTGCCATTAAGCCAAGAAAGGTCCAAGCCTCTTGAAAAGGTTGTTAGGTGTTGTACGGAGAATGATTGTTAGAATGTAGCTGCTATTTAAAGTCAGTCACAGTCCAGACTCTATTGAACATGTACATTAGTTGGCAAATCGGCTTCTGTTCTCAACATGTTATCATTTCTTGTGATCTAGCTAATGGTAGAGAGCTGGTTGCCGTTTTATAGTATTAGTGGTGGTTTATTTTGGGAAACAGACTGCATGTAACTTGCTTGTGCTTTGAACCATGTTGCTACTAGAGATGCCTTTTGTCATTTTACATGAATGAAAACAACATGAATGTATTAGTGTCATGTGTTGCACAAGCTTTGGTGTTCCCTGTATTGTGCTTGAGCAGTGACCAGTCATAACATAGCTGTAAGACTAATGGGACACACCTACAACAAGGTAGAGCAGTTTCCATGACTGCATTAGAGAATGCCATACATCTAGATTATTTTAAGAGCTTTTTTTTGGGGGGGAAGCACCTTTTTGAAGAGTGGGAAAGACATGAAAATGAACACAGTGAGTGGGGCACTCAGAGGAGAGGGGGAGCTGGAGGGGGGAGGGTTAGGGAGTGCATGTCTGTGTTTGAGGGAGAGCGAGGGAGAGAGTGAAAAGGAGGGAGGGAGGGAGAAATATAAGAGACAGAAATAGAGGGGAAGGTAACACAGCAGATTACTTCCCTGCCAGGCTCACCATGTTTCTGTTGCAGACTGTGACTGTTATTTCTCTGACTGTCATTCTCCTGGGCTCGGTGGAAGGTAAGACACAATAACACCTACAGTGTATACCGTTAGCAGCATGCACCCTGCTGGGAGCCAGTTTAGCAGGGAAGCGAAGGAGAGCAAGCTAGAGGAGAGGGGAAGAGGGAATACTGGAGCAGCAGCAGGGAGAGCCATGGATGTAAATAGAGGGCTAGAATGAAGACTGATTTCACATCAAAACATTGAACGCTAATAACAAGCTAACTGAAAACCTCAGACTTTAATTGGGGGGGGAAATTATATCAATGATAAAATATGACAAGGTTCAGAGCAGCTTTCATATGACACGCATCTGGTAACTTGTTTATCTCAGCTAATATTATTGTGCTTACTCACTCTGGTTGGATGAAAAGCCTTGTCATGTAGTCACAGTGCCACTGGCATAACAGCACATTATGGGGGATCATGGGATGTTCTAACGCCTTCTGGCTGTCTGCACTCTAGATGACATATCCTGTCAAAAAGAACAACCGTTACATATGAACCTTGAGATAGTCTAACTATACTGTATAGAACAGTGCAATGAAATGCCTTACATTCCTACTAATATATGTGTGTTTCTAATCTACAGTATCATAACAACCCTCCTTATGAGCCAATCGCAATCATATAGCCTTCATATACCGTAAGTGTGCTTTGACTTAAGCGTTTGCCTCTCCATCTCTCTCTCTCTCCCCCCTCTCTCTCAGGTAACGGGGTACAGATGCAGAGAGATGTTCAGTGCTGTATGCAGTACTCCCAGGGGAAAGTGCGCACCAAAGACGTGCTGAGGTTTGAGGTACAGACGGAGGGGCCAGACTGCAGTATAAAAGCCATCATGCAAGTATTTCAACTATCCCGAAGCAACTCGCAGACATGGAAAATATGCCTCTCAGAGCTAAGAGGCATTGTCATCTATCCAGGTCCTGTTGTTATGGCTCATGTTCTACTGTAATTGCCAGGGAAGTGAGGAAGGAAATATGTGGGAATAATAAGCCATCCCAAAAAAAATTATCCTCACTAGCCAACTTTGTTGAGGCTTTGGTTCAGAGAAGGCTTTATTAAAACCATGCTGCATATCTACAGTTTGTACTGTATGTTTCAGTTGGAAGGTTGTCGTGGTGAATGTTCTTTGTCTGTGTTGTTGTGGCTGCAGACTGTACACCAAGAAGGCGGTGAAGTGTGCTGACCCCAGAGACCGAAAGGTCAAGAGGTTACTGAGGAAGCTGCTCCAGAGGCAGAGGACCAAAGCACATAGGATCATGTGGCTCTACCCTCATGGCAACCTGCCAGTCATGTCGGAGGTGGGAAATATGCACTGTGTTTATACACATAGGGCTCAATTCAATCTAACCCACACTGCAGTTATACTACATTAAGATACTACATAAACATTCCTATGGTGGGAGTGATTGAACATCCAAAAAGCATTATTAGAAAGAGTGGAAATATTAGCTTTATTCAAAAGTGTGCTGTAGACTTTCCCCCTGATTATGTCTCCATAGACAATGGTTTTCCACATGTTGAGTACACTGCTGAACAGTTTTATTTTCTCTATCAGGACAAGAAGGATGGGTGGGATGCCTTCCATGTGGAATGAGTGTGAGGTTGTTGTTACCACAGGAGAATTATTGTCATAGGTGACATGTGTTCTTCCTTTTACTCCAGCAATATTGTATTGTCTCTATGATCTAAAGCGTGTAACGTTTATGGTGCACTTAAATTACCCTTAAATTGCCCTTTGGGGACAATAAAGATTTATTGAACTGAACCCAAACTATCTCTCCTGTCATTGCAGGCCAAGTAAACTTCCAGCGGCTTGTCATCCTAACTCAGCCAAGCTTTCTGACTCTCCAGTCGTCTCGTGTCAATATCTCCCTGGGAGTGTGGTGGCTGAGCTGTCATTGCCATACAGTCCATGAGAGGTTTTGATATATAGCTAAATGTATTTTACACTGACTGTCGCTAACTATGCCAAAGTATTATGCTAAGTATTTCTGATTACTCTAGCCCAAGAAACCAGTCTTCACCGTCTATGTATACCTGTTCAATGTATACCTGTTCAATTTCCTAGAGGGCTTGTTCTCTCCTGAAACACAATGTAATGTAGAAAAATGCACTGTCTGTTTAAACACGACATCTGAAGTGGATCTTTTCTAAATAAATGGACCTGAAAGAATGAGATTTTCTTCCTTATTGTAGCCTAGGCTCAATCTATAATATAGGTCAGTGGATTACTCAAAAGTATTAGTGTGGTTATATTTCATTGGTTCAAGTAGCTACTCAATGATTTTTTTATAGGTGCAGTTGTAACAGTAACTGCTATAAAACACGGCTGTATTAATAGCCCATAGAAGCAGCGTGTATATGTACACACAAAGGTGGTGTTGGTTCCTCTCTGGCAGAGGCCCCACGCTGCTTCTGTTTACTGGCCCTGGGTGGGTGCACTCTGTTTGATGTCGAGGTACCCAGCACCTTCACTCAAAGACAAAAGGTAATTGATGCTTCCCATAGCGTTGAGCTTCTGGCTCAACACTGTTTGAGACGCCCAAAACAGCTCTGGCACTCCATTTGACAGTTCGTTCATTTTGGTGAAGGCAGCTTGACACCATATCGCTACCTAGAGGTTTAGACCAACAATGGGGAGACTTTATTCAATGAGAGGCAGAACTGTAAGTGTGAAGCCAATGCAGGTGTTCAGTCCTGCAGTTTAGACTGGTCGTGAGGAAGAATCCATGGAGACTCAGGGCCAAAAACAGGAGATTCTCCACCAGGGGTAGCCAGAAAACGGTTAGATACCACCACCCCCTGGGGAATCTCTTGACCACATCTATTACACTCCAGAGATAAACACAATTGTCAATTCCTGAGACATTTATTTGTTGCAACTCCTATTCTTCCAACAAAATACTGAAAATGACACTTCCCAAAAGCGATCCAAATTTGAGCCATCTCGCAAAAACATAAATCAACTATTTAATACATTAAACAAGAGTCACACATTACAACAATATTCTCTCAACCACGGTCAAGTTTAGTTTTTACGTAACTACATACACAGTAGGCCTACTTACTTTTAAAACCTTTCCCACTTAACATTCAACTTAATTGCTTTCAAATGATGTTTTAGGCATAACATTTTTCCACTTTTTTCAACAGTCAAATCAAAGAGAAAAGCCATAATCAAATGTACCACATCTGGCTATAGTGCTTTCATCGATAAAGCACCAGACGTTGAACTGAAATGGCCAGGTAAGATTACAGCATCAAGGAAAGGGAATATCTGGTGAACATTTTTAGTTATGATTCAAGAAATACATGAAGATCTCCCTTATATTCTACAAATGGATATTCAACCCTCACGTTGTCTGAAAAGACTCACAACACTCAAACAAAGAGGGATGGATTCAAGCCCTAAAATATAAACCGTAGCAACATTGGGGGAGAAACATATCAAGTAATTCAGTAGGCTATGTAACATTCTTTTGTCCATCTTTACTACACACAGAAACATACAACAGCCCCAATGATATCAACATTCCTATTCAAAGCAAGCATACAGTAATACTTTCACATACTTCAGACTTAAGTGACTAGTACCAAAATATGTTCAGTTAAGTAACACTAGTTAACACTGAAAATACATCTTTGTTACAAATATTGTTTTGAAAAACAAAGTCTAACCCCAATTTAGCTCAATAAGTAACATAGAAATCACCCAAGTATAAAACAGATATCGGTACAAATGTTTACTGTATACATTCACGTTGATTCAATTGACAGATCAAGTAAACTACAGTACATTACATCATAAATTCAATACTTGTTTTTGAAACCGTAGAAAAAATGCTTATCAAAGTTGGTAGCACGGATAATACGGAATAAAAATGACCTCTTGGTAATGTTTGGGGCAGAAAATAAAATGACTCAAGAGAAAGCATAATGTACACTTGAATGTTAGAGGTAGATTCACATTAAAAAGAATAACCACCAACTTAAAGTGGCAAAATATAGAACAATAAACAAAGAATCAAGCCATGCAACAGAACCAGCTAATTGATTGTGAGTATACAAATGGATATCCCATTTATTCACAAATTCTAAAAAGGCCATTGAATGGCATTTATTTTCTTGTTCACGAAAATCAATCCTATACAGAGTACATAACAACAGTCAAAAGTGGTCTCTACTGTTATGAACACATAAAATAAGTGAAAACAATATAGTAGCTAGATATCTATGAGAAATTTGATTTCACCTGTCCAGTTATTTCACATCAGTTTCCTCTAGACCAGGTATGTGATACATTTTTAACAAATAAAAAAAAAAAATCACATTTTCAAATGGTCCATTTATATTTTCCAACATTTGGGTAAGTGTCACACCCTGGTCAAAGTATTTTGTGTTTATCTTTATTTATTTGGTCAGGCCAGGGTGTGGCATGGGTTTTTGTATGTGGTGTGTATGTATGGGGATTGTAGCTAGTGGGGTGTTCTAGCTAAGTCTATGGCTGTCTGAAGTGGTTCTCAATCAGAGGCAGGTGTTTATCGTTGTCTCTGATTGGGAACCATATTTAGGCAGCCATATTCTTTGAGTTTGTCGTGGGTGATTGTCCTTAGTGTCCTGATGTCATTGTTCTGTGTTAGGTTACACAAGTATAGGCTGTTTCCGTTAAGTTTATTGTTTTGGTAGTGTTTGTGTTTAGTGTGTTACTTCATTAAACATGGATTGCAATAGACACGCCGCATTTTGGTCCGACTCTCCTTCTCATCAAGAAAACCGTTACAGAATCACCCACCACAAAGGGACCAAGCAGCGTGTCAACAGGCAGCAACAACAGCCCAAAGTGGAGTACAGTATGGACTATACTTCTTGGGAGGAGATAGACAGGTGGGCGGTCGACCCAGGGAGAGTGCCGGAGCCCGCCTGGGATTCGATGGAGCAGTGCGCGGAAGGATATAGGAGAATGGAGTTTGCGAAGCAAGCAAGGCGGCGCGGACGGAGGCCCCATAGTCAGCCCCAAAAATTTCTTGGGGGGGGGGGGCTCAGGGAGAGTGTGGCAGAGTCAGGAGCCAGACCTGAGCCAACTCTCCCTGTTTATCGTGAGGAGCCAAGGAGGAGACCAGAGCCGGTGTTGGAGGTGAGCGAAACAGAGACTGTGAAGGAGTTAATGGGGAAATTGGAGGAGAGAGAAATGAGGGAGTTGCTGTGTTGGTGTTTTAAACATGGAATTCGCCCGACGGAGCGTGTCGGGGATTTGATGGCACCTGGGTCAGCGCTCCATACTCGTCCTGAGGTGCGTGTTAGTCGGCTGGTGAAGATGGTGCCAGTCTAACGTACCAGGCCTCCTGTGCACCTCCCTAGCCTTGCACGTCCTGTGCCAGCACCGCTCTCAAGATCTCCAGTACGCCTTCACGGTCTAACCCATCCTGTGCCACCTCCACACCCCAGCCTTCCGGTAGCAGCTCCCCGCACCAGGCTTCCTGTGCGTGTTCTCGGCCCAGTACCACCAGTGCCAGCACCACGCATCAGGCCTACAGTGCGCCTCGCCTGTCCAGCGCTGTCGGAGCCCTCCTCCTCTCCAGCGCTGTCGGAGTCTCCCGCCTGTTTAGCGCTGTTAGAGCCTTCCTTCTCTACAGCGCTGCCGGAGTCTCCCGCCTGTTCAGAACTGCCAGTTAGCATAGAGCTGCCAGTTAGCATAGAGCTGCCAGTTAGCATAGAGCTGCCAGTTAGCATAGAGCTGCCAGTTAGCATAGAGCTGCCAGTTAGCAAGGAGCTGCCAGTTAGCAAGGAGCTGCCAGTCTGCAAGGAGCTGCCAGTCTGCATGGAGCTGCCAGTCTGCAAGGAGCCGCCAGAGCTGCCAGTTAGCAAGGAGCCGCCAGAGCTGCCAGTTAGCATGGAGCAGCCAGGGCCGCCAGTCAGCATGGAGCAGCCAGGGCCGCCAGTCAGCATGGAGCAGCCAGGGCCGCCAGTCAGCATGGAGCAGCCAGGGCCGCCAGTCAGCATGGAGCAGCCAGGGCCGCCAGTCAGCATGGAGCAGCCAGTCAGCATGGAGCAGCCAGTCAGCATGGAGCAGCCAGAGCAGCCAGTCAGCATGGAGCCGCCAGAGCTGCCAGTCAGCATGGAGCAGCCAGTCAGCATGGAGCAGCCAGAGCTGCCAGTCAGCATGGAGCAGCCAGTCAGCATGGAGCAGCCAGAGCTGCCAGTCAGCATGGAGCAGCCAGAGCTGCCAGTCAGCATGGAGCAGCCAGTCAGCATGGAGCAGCCAGAGCAGCCAGTCAGCATGGAGCAGCCAGAGCTGCCAGTCAGCATGGAGCAGCCAGTCAGCATGGAGCAGCCAGAGCAGCCAGTCAGCATGGAGCAGCCAGAGCAGCCAGTCAGCATGGAGCAGCCAGAGCTGCCAGTCAGCATGGAGCAGCCAGAGCTGCCAGTCAGCATGGAGCAGCCAGAGCTGTCAGTCAGCCAGGATCTGCCAGATCTGCCAGTCGACCAGACTCTTCCAGATCTGCCAGTCGACCAGACTCTTCCAGATCTGCCAGTCGACCAGACTCTTCCAGATCTGCCAGTCGACCAGACTCTTCCAGATCTGCCAGTCGACCAGACTCTTCCAGATCTGCCAGTCGACCAGACTCTTCCAGATCTGCCAGTCGACCAGATCTGCCAGTCGACCAGACTCTTCCAGATCTGCCAGTCAGCCAGGATCTTCCAGATCTGCCAGTCAGCCAGGATCTGCCAGATCTGCCAGTCAGCCAGGATCTGCCAGTCAGCCAGGATCTGCCGAAACCACCAGCCAGCCAGGATCTGGTAGATTCATCAACCTGCCTGAGCTTCCTCTCACTCCTGAGCTTCCTCTCACTCCTGAGCTTCCCCTCAGTCCCGAGCTGCCTCAGTCCCGAGCTGCCCCTCAGTCCCGATCTGCTCCTCAGTCCAGTGGGGTTCTGGGTGAGGACTACTAGGCCATGGTCGGCGGCGAGGGTGGACTATCCAGGGACGCGAGGAGAAGGGACTAAGACATTGCTTGAGTGGGGTCCACGTCCCGCGCCGGAGCCGCCACCATGGACAGACGCCCACCCGGACCCTCCCTATTGTTTTGAGGTGCGTTCGGGAGTCCGCACCTTAGGGGGGGGGTTCTGTTACACCCTGGTCAAAGTATTTTGTGTTTATCTTTATTTATTTGGTCAGGCCAGGGTGTGGCATGGATTTTTGTATGTGGTGTGTATGTATGGGGATTGTAGCTAGTGGGGTGTTCTAGCTAAGTCTATGGCTGTCTGAAGTGGTTCTCAATCAGAGGCAGGTGTTTATCGTTGTCTCTGATTGGGAACCATATTTAGGCAGCCATATTCTTTGAGTTTGTCGTGGGTGATTGTCCTTAGTGTCCTGATGTCATTGTTCTGTGTTAGGTTACACAAGTATAGGCTGTTTCGGTTTTCGTTAAGTTTATTGTTTTGGTAGTGTTTGTGTTTAGTGTGTTACTTCATTAAACATGGATTGCAATAGACACGCCGCATTTTGGTCCGACTCTCCTTCTCATCAAGAAAACCGTTACAGTAAGGTTTATTTCTCGCCTGAGTAGCCTCGTTTCACTGCCAAAAATAAAATGAAACCATCTAGTGTTCAGCAAAATAACAACACAATGTCAAATACAGGTAGCCTACTCAAATAATTAACATCCAATCACATTAACTGTTACTCTCTCACGGGAATTCCACTGACGGTTCGTATGTAGCCAAACGTAGCTGCTGCTCATTCCGCTTGTAAGGCCCTCGTCCATAGAGACACACCAGCAGTACTACACCTGCACCTGTCAACGACACAAGTTGTTCTGCTTCCACAAGCACATCCAATGCTAGCATCAGTAATTCTACATTTGTGAATCTGTTGCAGCCGAAGAGCTTCTGCCCCAAACAACAGACGGATATTGGACCATCGAAGAGGAGCAAATATGATGAGAACTAAATGGGGTTCACTTATATTGGGAGTAGTGCCTTTCCTCAGCCACGGTGTGTTATATGTGCAAAAAGCAACAGATACCATTAATAAGAAGGGGCTAGAAGGATCTTATATGGTGAGCTACTGAGTGGCTAGGACAGGCAAGCCCCATACTATTGTGGAGGACTTAATTCTTCCTGCTGCTGCGGATATGGCTGGGACAATGTTGGGGTAAAGGCCAAAAAAACTATACAGACAATGACTTCTTCAAACACTGTTTCACGATGCACCAGTGACATTGAAACAATAACTGCTTCGCTTACAAGCCAGTGAATTCTATGTGTTACAGCTGGCACAGCTCCTGGTATATGTCTGTTACGTTTACGGGGGGGTCAATTAAGGAAGACATACTCTTCTGGAAACCAGGACAACAGGCGAGGATATTTTTAAGGTACTGGACAGCTTTGTGACATCAAATGGACTTTGGTGGTCAAGATATGTTGGTATCTGTACTAATGGCACAAAAGCCATGACAGGGAGACACAGTGGAGTGGTAACACACGTGCAAGCAGTTGCTCCCGACGCCACATGGGTAAACTGCAGCATCCACCGAGAGGCTCTTGCTGCCAAGGGAATGCCTGACAGCTTGAAAGACGTTTTGGACACTACAGTGAAAATTGTTAACTTTGTTAAAGCAAGGCCTCTGAACTCTTGTGTATTTTCTGCACTATGCAACGATACGGGCAGCGATCATGTAATGCTTTTACAACATACAGAAGTGTGCTGGTTATCAAGAGGAAGGGTATTGACACATTTTTTAAAATTGAGAGACGAGCTTAAAGTTCTTTACTGACCATAATATTCACATGTCTGACCACTTGCATGATGACGAGTTTCTCACACGACTTGCCTATCTGGGGGATGTTTTTTCTCGCCTGAATGATCTGAATCTAGGATTACAGGGACTCTCTGCAACTATATTCAATGTGCGGGACAAAATTTAGTCTATGATTAAGAAGTTGGAGCTCTTCTCTGTCTGCATTAACAAGGACAACACACAGGTCTTTCCATCATTGTATGATTTTTTGTGTGCAATTGAACTCAAGATTACGGACAATGTAAAATGTGACATAGCGAAGCACATGAGTGAGTTAGGTGCGCAATTACGCAGGTACTTTCCTGAAACGGATGACACAAACAACTGGATTCGTTATCCCTTTCATGCCCTGCCTCCAGTCCACTTATCGATATCTGAACAAGAGAGCCTCATCGAAATTGCCACAAGCTGTTCTGTGAAAATGTTATTTAATCAGAAGCCACTGCCAGATTTCTTTATTGGGCTGCGCTCAGAGTATGCGCAAATCGCGCTGTTAAGACACTGATGCCCTTTGCAACCACATACCTATGTGAGAGTGGATTCTCGGCCCTCACTAGCATGAAAACTAAATACAGGCACAGAATGTGTGTGGAAAATGATTTAAGACTGAGACTCTCTCCAATACAACCCAACATTGCAGAGTTATGCACACCCTTCTCATTAACCTGTGGTGAGTAATTCACAATTTTAGATGAACAAATAAAGTTAATATGTAAGATGGCTAAATAAAGAGCAAAATTATTTATTATGAATATATTATTATTTGTGCCCTGGTCCTCCTCTTTGTCACTTCCCACTAGCAGGGTTGTGACAAAAACTCACACTAATTTTTATGTTTAATAAATGTATCATATAATGTGTGTGTGGCAGGCTTACAATGATGGCAAAAAACAACATTTGAGAGTGCGCTGACTCTGGTGCTAGAGGGGGTACAGCTGGAGGTTAAATGTTTGAAGGGGCACGGGACTATAAAAAGTTTGGGAACCACTGCTCTAGACAATTGAGATGCATCTCAGATTTGGACTGAAAGGACCAAAACAGTTGATATGGTTAACAGTGTCAAAACGATCTCCAGCCACTATCCCTACAGTGTTTGCAGATCTGAAGTTACCCAGATAAGTGTTAGCAATATGGTGATGGCTTCACCTCGGCATCCAATAGCTTTCCCCATATTGTTTACACCTATCCAGTTCCTCCATATCTACAAACACTGAAGAAGTACGGTAGCGGCTAGTGGATGCTTTCAGACTGTCGTAACCCCTACATGGGGGTCTCACTGTTGCGATGCTTCACTGAGTCGTTTTTCTGGCAGATGAGCTGGTAGGGCTTCTCATTCTCTTCAATCACTGAGTTGCCCACCTCAACATCCTGGCTCTGCAACTCCTGGCGAGACAGGTGCTCCACGATGCCTGCCCCGATAGAGTCCCCCAGCACGTTGGTGGTAGTCCTTAAGCGATCCCTGCACAGGTACACCCACATTATATAGTGCACGCACAAACACACACATTGACTCTGAACTGGTACGCCCTGTATATAGCCCCGCTACTGTTAATTACTGCTGCTCTTACTTATTTTTATTTTTTCTTAGGTGTTTTCTTAAAACGGTATTGTTGGTTAAGGGCTTGTAAGTAAGCATTTCACTGTAAGGTTGTTGTATATCCATATATCCACCTGTTGTATTCAGTGCATGTGAAAAATGCAAATTGATTTGATTTGCACACGCACACATACATACATACATACACACACACACACACACACACGCTTCGTCAGGGTCTCAACCCCTGCTCAGCCACACAAAAACACAAGGCAGTCTTTGGGGTAATCCACCCACCAGTAATCAACCCAAAATGTATTCAAATGGTTTCCAGCCACAATACAACACCACAGCACAAAATTAGATAGGGCTAGTTGTAAACACTTCATTAATTACAATAATCTGATGTGCATAATGCATCAATAACCTGTTCTAGTGGGGTGGCGGCCTCATAGTGACATTTAGGCAGACTTACAGGAACCAATCCACAGCGATGATCAGCGTTATGTCCTCTGTGGGTAGTCCCACCGATGTCAATACGATTACCATGGTAACCAGACCAGCCTGTGGGATGCCTGCTGCGCCGATGCTGGCAGCTGTTGCTGTGATACTGTGGAGGAGGTGGCGACAGCGCCATTTAATAACAGAGACAAACACACACACATTGGGGAGTGATATGGATATAGAGAAGTATAAATCAACACTCCACGGTAGAGGTTAACCCTCTTGGTAGTGAAGTCAATAGAAGAAAGTCAATAACATGGAGGAGTTCGGCAAAGACCACAAAATCAATCTTATCAAGACCAAGAAAAGTCTTTGTTATTTTTTCTCCTTCCACTAATGTGGACATAAAATTAGCTGATATAGCCTTTACAATTATTTAACTGTAAGATTAGTTCACATTAACATGACTTAATAGGTCTGATAGTTGAAGGGCAACAGAGGCCTTGCAGGTTGAATCAAGGACTTTTTAACTGACCACCCACAAAGGGTTCTCATGAATAGGGCCCTCTCTGATGAACTGGCACTGAACGCAGGGGCACCCCAGGGGTGTGTCCTTTCACCATTGTTGTTCTCTATCTACACTAGTGAGATGAAAATCCAAGGAAACAATGTGAGCCTTTTCAAGTATGCGGATGACATGACTCTGGTGAGACTATTTTTCAAAGATGCTAAGTCAGATGGGGACAGCAATTTTAAACTGGCCAACAACTTTCAATAAAGGTGCTGGTCAAGTGCCCTCCACATCAGTGTGGACAAGACAAATAGTCAATGGCAACAACCTGCCAATGTCCCAAACACTCTCTCTGAATGACCAACCAGTGGAAGTGGTTGAGTGTTTCAAATACTTAGGGACACAAATTGATGACAAGCTGAGCTTTACAGAGAATGCAACGTATTTTTTTAAAGCAAGCCAACACCTGTTTTTAATCGGGAAATTGAAAGAGGTTTGGGGTCAGCCAGGTTGTGGAGAAGATGTACAGCAATCTGGTGGAGAGCTTCTTCATGTTCAATATGACGTTCAGTCTGGTATGGCAATACATTCAGTCTGGTATGGTAATCTGAGCGTGACGAGCAAAAGCAAACTGACCAGAATAGTAAACACAGTCAGCAAAGTAACTGGTCGACCACAGGCACTAATGAGCAGTCTGTCCACAAGGCAAACAAAAGGAAGCCACTGGCTGTCGTTGGCAATCCCTCCCACCCTCTACACCCTCAGTTTGAGAGGCTTCCCTCTGGCCGGCACTTCAGAATGCCCATGGCCAAGAAAAATGTGTTTAAACATGAATTAGTTGATTGTGCTGTTGGACTACCAAATGCAACATAAATTGTATCGGTATATACACTTATCTATTTATCTATTTAACAGTGCATTTGGGGCAGTGGTCAGTTGTGAATGAATCTATCAATGTCCTCTATGTTTCCAGTGTATGCAGTATGGGGTCAAGACCCTGGGCAACTGGGTTCTGGACTTTCTGACGGGCCGCCCCCAGGTGGTGAGGGTAGGTAACAACATCTCCACCCCGCTGATCCTCAACACTGGGGCCCCACAAGGGTGCGTTCTGAGCCCTCTCCTCCAACACAATCATCAAGTTTGCAGACGACACTATAGTGGTAGGCTTGATTACCAACAACAACGAGACGGCCTACAGGGAGGAGGTGAGGGCCCTCGGAGTGTGGTATCAGGAAAATAACCTCACACTCAACGTCAACAAAACATGAGATGATCGTAGACTTCAGGAAACAGCAGAGTGAGCACCCCCCTATATCCACATCGACGGGACAGTAGCGGAGAGGGTAGTAAGTTCCTCGGCGTACACCGCGGACAAACTGAATTGGTCCACCCATTGGTCCACCCTCCTCAACCTCAGGAGGCTAAAGAAATTTGGCTTGTCACCAAAAGCACTCTCAAACTTTTACAGATGCACAATCGAGAGCATCCTGTTGGGCTGTATCATCGCCTGGTACGGCAACTGCTCCGCCCCCAACCGTAAGGCTCTCCAGAGGGTAGTGAGGTCTGCACAACGCATCACCGGGGGCAAACTACCTGCCCTCCAGGACACCTACACCCCCCGTTTGTCACAGGAAGGCCATAAAGATCATCAAGGACAACAACCACCCGAGCCACTGCCTGTTCACCCCATGCTATCATCCAGAAGGCGAGGTCAGCACAGGTGCATCAAAGCAGGGACCGAGAGACTGAAAAAAAGCTTATATCTCAAGGCCATCAGACTGTTAAATAGCCACCACCAACATTGAGTGGCTACTGCCAACATACTGACTCAACTCCAGCCACTTTAATAATGGAAACGTTGATGTAAAAAATGTATCACTAGCCACCTTAAACAATGCCACTTAATATAATGTTTACATACCCTACATTACTCATCTCATATGTATATACTGTACTCTATACCATCTACTGCATCTTGCCATCTTTATGTAATACATGTATCACTAGCCACTTTAATTAAACAATGCCACTTTTATATGTTTTCATACCCTACATTACTCATCTCATATGTCGATACCATCTACTGCATCTTGCCTATAGCGTTCTGTACCATCACTCATTCATATATCTTTATGTACATATTCTTCATCCCTTTACACTTGTGTCTATAAGGTAGTTGTTGTGAAATTGTTAGGTTAGATTACTCGTTGGTTATTACTGCATTGTCGGAACTAGAAGCACAAGCATTTTGCTACACTCGCATTAACATCTGCTAACCATGTGTATGTGACAAATAAAATTTGATTTGATTTGATGGACTGACTGGTTTAAATGTGTGTGTACAGTTGAAGTCGGAAGTTTACATACACTTTAGCAAAATACATTTAAACTCAGTTTTTCACAATTCCTGACATTTAATCCTAGTAAAAATTCCCTGTCTTAGGTCAGTTATGATCACCACTTTATTTTAAGAATGTGAAATAATAGTAGAGAGAATGATTTATTTCAGATTGTATTTCTTTCATCACATTCCCAGTGGGTCAGAAGTTTACATACACTCAATTAGCATTTATTAGCATTGCCTTAAAACTGTTTAACTATGGGTCAAACGTTCCACACAATTTTATTTTATTTTATTTCACCTTTATTTAACCAGGTAGGCAAGTTGAGAACAAGTTCTCAATTACAATTGGGACCTGGCCAAGATAAAGCAAAGCAGTTCGACACATACAACAACACAGAGTTACACATGGAGTAAAACAAACATACAGTCAATAATACAGTAGAAAAGTAAGTAAATACAATATAGCAAGTAAAACACTGGAATGGTTGATTTGCAGTGGAAGAATGTACAAAGTAGAGATAGAAATAATGGGGTGCAAAGGAGCAAAATAAATAAATAAATAAATACAGTAGAGAAAGAGGTAGTTGTTTGGGCTAAATTATAGATGGGCTATGTACAGGTGCAGTAATCTGTGAGCTGCTCTGACAGCTATTGCTTAAAGCTAGTGAGGGAGATGTGTTTCCAGTTTCAGAGATGTTTGTAGTTCGTTCCAGTCATTGGCAGCAGAGAACTGGAAGGAGAGGCGGCCAAAGGAAGAATTGGTTTTGGGGGTGTCCAGAGAGATATGCCTTCTGGAGCGCGTGCTACAGGTGGGTGCTGCTATGGTGACCAGCGAGCTGAGATAAGGGGGGACTTTACCGAGCAGGGTCTTGTATATGACCTGGAGCCAGTGGGTTTGGCGACGAGTATGAAGCGAGGGCCAGCCAACGAGAGCGTACATGTCGCAGTGGTGGGTAGTATATGGGGCTTTGGTGACAAAACGGATGGCACTGTGATAGACTGCATCCAATTTATTGAGTAGGGTATTGGAGGCTATTTTGTAAATGACATCGCCGAAGTCGAGGATTGGTAGGATGGTCAGTTTTACAAGGGTATGTTTGGCAGCATGAGAAAAGGATGATTTGTTGCGAAATATGAAGCCAATTCTAGATTTAACTTTGGATTGGAGATGTTTGATGTGAGTCTGGAAGGAGAGTTTACAGTCTAACCAGACACCTAGGTATTTGTAGTTGTCCACATATTCTAAGTCAGAGCCATCCAGAGTAGTGATGTTGGACAGGCGGGCAGGTGCAGCCAGCGATCGGTTGAAGAGCATGCATTTAGTTTTACTTGTATTTAAGAGCAATTGGAGGCCACGGAAGGAGAGTTGTATGGCATTGAAGCTCGCCTGGAGGGTTGTTAACACAGTGTCCAAAGAAGGGCCAGAAGTGTACAGAATAGTATCGTCTGTGTAGAGGTGGATCAGAGACTCACCATCAGCAAGAGCGACATTATTTATGTATACAGAGAAGAGAGTCGGTCCAAGAATTGAACCTTGTGGCACCCCCATAGAGACTGCCAGAGGCCCGGACAACAGACACTCCGATTTGACACACTGAACTCTATCAGAGAAGTAGTTGGTGAACATGGCGAGGCAATCATTTGAGAAACCAAGGCTGTCGAGTCTGCCAATGAGGATGTGGTGATTGACAGAGTCGAAAGCCTTGGCCAGGTCAATGAATACGGCTGCACAGTACTGTGTCTTATCGATGGCGGTTAAGATATCGTTTAGGACCTTGAGCGTGGCTGAGGTGCACCCATGACCAGCTCTGAAACCAGATTGCATAGCGGAGAAGGTATGGTGGGATTCGAAATGGTCGGTAATCTGTTTGTTGACTTGGCTTTCGAAGACCTTAGAAAGGCAGGGTAGAATAGATATAGGTCTGTAGCAGTTTGGGTCAAGAGTGTCCCCCCTTTGAAGAGGGGGATGACCGCAGCTGCTTTCCAATCTTTGGGAATCTCAGACGACACGAAAGAGAGGTTGAACAGGCTATTAATAGGGGTGGCAACAATTTCGGCAGATAATTTTAGAAAGAAAGGGTCCAGATGCTCTTGCCCGGTTGATTTGTAGGGGTCCAGATTTTGCAGCTCTTTCAGAACATCAGCTGAACGGATTTGGTAGAAGGAGAAAGGGGAAGGCTTGGGCGAGTTGCTGTGGGGGGTGCAGTGCTGTTGACCGGGGTAGGGGTAGCCAGGTGGAAAGCATGGCCAGCCGTAGAAAAATGCTTATTGAAATTCTCAATTATAGTGGATTTATCGGTGGTGACAGTGTTTCCTATCTTCAGTGCAGTGGGCAGCTGGGAGGAGGTGTTCTTATTCTCCATGGACTTTACAGTGTCCCAGAACTTTTTTCAGTTTGTGTTGCAGGAAGCAAATTTCTGCTTGAAAAACCTAGCCTTGGCTTTTCTAACTGCCTGTGTATATTGGTTTCTAGCTTCCCTGAAAAGTTACATATCACAGGGGCTGTTCGATGCTAATGCAGAACGCCATAGGATGTTTTTGTGTTGGTTAAGGTCAGTCAGGTCTGGAGAGAACCAAGGGCTATATCTGTTCCTGGTTCTAAATGTCTTGAATGGGGCATGCTTATTTATTTGGTGAGGAAAAACTCTACTAAAATCCTCTACTGATGGGATGAGATCAATATAATTTCAGGATAAACCCCGGCCAGGTCGATTAGAAAGGCCTGCTCGCTGAAGTGTTTCAGGGAGCGTTTGACAGTGATGAGTGGAGGTTGTTTGACCGCTGACCCATTACGGATGCAGGCAATGAGGCAGTGATCGCTGAGATCTTGGTTGAAAACAGCAGAGGTGTATTTAGAGGGCAAATTGGCTAGGATGATATCTATGAGGGTGCTTGTGTTTACGGCTTTGGGGTGGTACCTGGTAGGTTCATTGATAATTTGTGTGAGATTGAGGGCATTGAGGGCATCAAGCTTAGATTGTATGATGACAATAAGCTTCCACACAATACGTAGAGGTGAATTTTGGCCCATTCCTCCTGACAGAGCTGGTGTAACTGAGTCAGTTCTGTAGGCTTCCTTGCTCACACACACTTTTTCAGTTCTGCCCACAAATTTTCTTTGGGATTGAGTTCAGGGCTTTGTGATGGCCACTCCAATACCCTGACTTTGTTGTCTTTAAGCCATTTTGCCACAACTTTGGAAGTATGCTTGGGGTCATAGTCCATTTGGAAGACCCATGTGTGACCAAGCTTTAACTTCCTGATGATGTCTTGTGATGTTGCTTCAATATATCCACATAATTTTCTATCCTCATGATGCCATCTATTTTGTGAAGAGCACCAGTCCCTCCTGCAGCAAAGCACCCCCACAACATGATGCTGCCACCCCGTGCTTCACAGTTGGGATGGTGTTCTTCGGCTTGCATAATGATGGTCATTATGGCCAAACAGTTCTATTTTTGTTTCATCAGACCAGAGGACATTTCTCTAAAAAGTACGATCAATGTCCCCATGTGCAGTTGGAAACCATGGTCTGGCTTTTTTATGGTGGTTTTGGAGCAGTGGCTTCTTCCTTGCTGAGTGGCCTTTCAGGTTATGTCGATATAGGTCCCGTTTTACTGTAGTTATAGATACTTTTGTACCCGTTTCCTCCAGCATCTTCACAAGGTTTTTGCTGTTGTTCTTGGATTGATTTGCACTTTTCGCATCAAAGTACATTAATCTCTAGGAGACAGAACGCGTCTCCTTCCTGAGCGGTATGACGGCGGTGTGATCCCATGGTGTTTATACTTGCATACTATTGTTTGTATCGATAAACGTGGTTCCTTCAGGCGTTTGGATATTGCTCCCAAGGATGAACCAGACATGTGGAGGTCTACAATTTATTTTCTGAGGTTTTGGCTGATATCTTTTGATTTTCCAATGATGTCAAGCAAAGAGGCAGAGTTTGAAGGTAGGCCTTGAAATACATCCACAGGTAGACCTCCAATTTACTCAAAATATGTCAATTAGCCTATCAGAAGCTTCTAAAGCCATGACATTATTTTCTCGACTTTTCCAAGCTGTTTAAAGGCAGTCAACTTAGTGTATGGAAACTTCTGACCCACTGGAATTATGATACAGTGAAATATAAGTTAAATAATCTGTCTGTAAACAATTGCTGGAAAAATTACTTGTGTCATGCACAAAGTAGATGTCCTAAACATCTTGCCAAAACTATAGTTTGTTTAAACAAGAAATTTGTGGAGTGGTTGAAAAACAAGTTTTAATGACTCCAACCAAAGTGTATGTAAACTTCCGACTTCAACTGTATGTGTGTGTGTGATCCTTTTAATGTAAAGTGATGCCAAAGAAAAATGTCCATCTGGATGGACAATACAGTTTTATTCTATTCTATAGCACATTGACAGAATTGTGCCTTATCAGATCGTGTCTTTAGACTGACCTGATGGTGAGGATCTGGCCAAAGTTGAGTTCCATGTCGTTGACTTGGGCGATGAAGATGGCTGCCACGGCTTCGTAGAGGGCAGTGCCATCCATGTTGATGGTGGCACCCACGGGAAGGATAAAGCGTGTCACTCTCTTGTCCACACGGTTGTTCTCCTCCAGACAGCGGAAGGTGATGGGCAGGGTGGCAGAGCTATGGCAGGAGTGGTAGATAATGGAAGACCTTGTGAGATCATAATAGTCCGAACAACAACTAGAGGGTGTCCCCAGGGAAATAAATTAGCCTGACCCTGAATCAGTTCATGAGTTCATTCACCTAGAGGAATTGCAAAATCAGTTTATGTACCCACCCTGAATCAGTTCATACACCCACCTAGAGGATGTTCCCAGTGCTGTGATGAGGGCCTGCAGAAGGCCAGCCATGAAAGTGTAGGGGTTCTTCCTGGTGACCAGGAAGTAGAGCAGGGGCAGGACAAACAAGCCGTGGATGAGCAGACCCACGATGACAGACACTGTGTACATCCCCAGCTGACCTCCCACCTCGGCCAGATTCTTCATCTCCACGATCTTAGCTGCTATGAGGAACAGGATGCCCACTGGAGCATACCTGACAGAGAGAGGGAGGAAGAGAGAGAAAGACAGAGATAGTTTACACTCTCACCTATTACAACAATTCCACCAAAAGCAACTATTTCGAGAGATATATGTGAGAAGTAATGGTAGGGGCACGTTAGAGTTCATTAGCATGTTACTTGTGAACACTAATCTGACTACTGACCAGATGACGATGGCCACCAGGCGCATGATGGCTTCGTTGAGGCAGTCGAAGAAGTCCCTGAGGGCCTGTCCCTGCTGCTTCATGCTGCCAATGACCAGGCCGAAGCACATGGAGAACACCACCAGACCCAGGGCGTTCACCCCGTTAGAGGAACCAGACATGGGGATCATCTCCACCACTGTCTCCTGGAGCAGGAGAACAACCATCCACATAATATTTACTTTTATCCAAAGTAACTGTAGCTCTTTTTTCCCCCAAAGGACTTTCACCACACATATGTATCACCCACCTGGATGGTCTGCAGCACTCTGCTCATGTTAACAGCCAAGGCAGCCTCTGTAGCGTTGAGGGAGTCAGTCAGACTGAGGGCAACAGTCACGTTCTTCGTGTGGATGGTCTTCTTGTAGACCGTTTTGTACTGATATATAACACATATATTGTTGTAAAAAAAAAAAATCTACCGTAGCAGTGTAAAGTATCAGTCCTCAAAAATATACTGTAATGGTGAGTGAGCATTTTAACACAGTGTATTGGGAATTGGCAACATGATCAATCACGTTGAAGTGAATTCCCTTACCTGCTTGAAACAGGCTTCCACCAAATTAGGAGGGAACATGTTCCTGAAAGATAAACAATGGTTACGTTTTTTTTCCTTCAGCATCTATCACAGTGAATAAAGGCCAATAAATGATTCATACCGCATATTGACACCGTAATTTAGATCCTACAGTAGTTACTCGCCTGATGAGATCCAGGAAGGCGTCAGCTGCGTGTACCGGCTCTATGGTACCGCTAGAGGCCACTGGGCTGTCCCTATGGCCTTTCCCTGGTTTGATGACAATCACAATGACGATGCCAATGAAGACCGCGATGAGGGTGGTCACCATGTAATAACCCACAGCCCGCATTCCCATCTTCCCAGACGCTTTGCTGTCCAGAGAGGAAATACCTGCAAGACAAGACAAAGTTCATTCCTTTCTCATGAACACTCTAGCTACTTCCACTGTACCAACTCACTTTGAAACTCAACATTGCAAGAAGTAGTATTAGGGTGAAGAACAGTAGCTTAGTATGGAAAATAGTAGCTTGCAGGAGGGGTGAGCGATCACCATAATATGACAATCATTTTGAGTTTGAGAAAAGCAATAAATAAATGTAAATAATGACGCTAATAAAGCAGAACTCCTGTGACCAGCTACCTGTGACCAGGCTAGAGACGATGAGAGGCAGAACCAGCATCTGCAGCATCCTCATCAGCAGCTCTCCAGGGAAGGCAAAGTACTTGATCTCCCTGAGGGTCAGGTTGTGGGGCCGCAGGGCGAAACCCAGCATGACACCTGGACACACACACAGGGGACATGATTTCAAGGCTGGTGCGCTGATGAAGAATACTGTATTTCAAGTCATCTCAACAAAGACTTCTTTACCTTGGGCTACAGCTCATATACCTGTGTAATTATAATAATACTGCAGTTATTATTGTTTTTTTAATTAAAATTGTATTAACTATCAACAAACTACCCATAACCTTAGCCTTAACCCCACCTTAAGCTTTGCCCTAAACCTAGAAAGACAGTAAGCGAGTATCTCGTCCACTTGCCCAGAGCCACTGCTGCGATGGTGAGGAGGACAAAGAGGTTGCGTCTCAGGAAGCCATTGATGCTCTCCTTAGTGATGGTGCTCATCCTGTCCTGGGTGCTGGCCGCTCTCTTCTGCATGGCTCTACGTAGCCGCCGCCAGAGGCCTCGATTGGGGAGGGGGGGCTTGTCGGCGTCCTCGTTCAGGAAAAGGCTGGCAGTGTTGGGGGGCTTCTCATTCATAATCAGCTCCAGCACCTGGTCCAGGAGGCAGGTTTCGTGGGAAACTGGAGGAGAGAAAAAGCCCCGCCTTATCTCAGCTGATTGGTCACCATAGCAACACCAAGCCGTAGCACGCGCTCCAGCATGTACATTGCACTGGTCATCCCCAAAGCCAACACTTCCTTTGGCTGCCTTTCCTTCTAGTTCTCTGCTGCCAATGACTGGAATGAATTGCAAAAATCTCTGAAGCTGGAGTCTTACAGTGCCTTGCGAAAGTATTCGGCCCCCTTGAACTTTGCGACCTTTTGCCACATTTCAGGCTTCAAACTTTATGTTTGAAGCCTGAAATGTGGCAAAATATAAAATGTGGCAAAATATAAAACTGTATTTTTTTGTGAAGAATCAACAACAAGTGGGACACAATCATGAAGTGGAACGACATTTATTGGATATTTCAAACTTTTTTAACAAATCAAAAACTGAAAAATTGGGCGTGCAAAATTATTCAGCCCCCTTAAGTTAATACTTTGTAGCGCCACCTTTTGCTGCGATTACAGCTGTAAGTTGCTTGGGGTATGTCTCTATCAGTTTTGCACATCGAGAGACTGAAATCTTTTCCCATTCCTCCTTGCAAAACAGCTCGAGCTCAGTGAGGTTGGATGGAGAGCATTTGTGAACAGCAGCTTTCAGTTCTTTCCACAGATTCTCGATTGGATTCAGGTCTGGACTTTGACTTGGCCATTCTAACACCTGGATATGTTTATTTTTGAACCATTCCATTGTAGATTTTGCTTTATGTTTTGGATCATTGTCTTGTTGGAAGACAAATCTCCGTCCCAGTCTCAGGTCTTTTGCAGACTCCATCAGGTTTTCTTCCAGAATGGTCCTGTATTTGGCTCCATCCATCTTCCCATCAATTTTAACCATCTTCCCTGTCCCTGCTGAAGAAAAGCAGGCCCAAACCATGATGCTGCCACCACCATGTTTGACAGTGGGGATGGTGTGTTCAGGGTGATGAGCTGTGTTGCTTTTACGCCAAACATAACGTTTTGCATTGTTGCCAAAAAGTTCAATTTTGGTTTCATCTGACCAGAGCACCTTCTTCCACATGTTTGGTGTGTCTCACAGGTGGCTTGTGGCAAACTTTAAACGACACTTTTTATGGATATCTTTAAGAAATGGCTTTCTTCTTGCCATTCTTCCATAAAGGCCAGATTTGTGCAATATACGACTGATTGTTGTCCTATGGACAGAGTCTCCCACCTCAGCTGTAGATCTCTGCAGTTCATCCAGAGTGATCATGGGCCTCTTGGCTGCATCTCTGATCAGTCTTCTCCTTGTATGAGCTGAAAGTTTAGAGGGACGGCCAGGTCTTGGTAGATTTGCAGTGGTCTGATACTCCTTCCATTTCAATATTATCGCTTGCACAGTGCTCCTTGGGATGTTTAAAGCTTGGGAAATCTTTTTGTATCCAAATCCGGCTTTAAACTTCTTCACAACAGTATCTCGGACCTGCCTGGTGTGTTCCTTGTTCTTCATGATGCTCTCCGCGCTTTTAACGGACCTCTGAGACTATCACAGTGCAGGTGCATTTATACGGAGACTTGATTACACACAGGTGGATTGTATTTATCATCATTAGTCATTTAGGTCAACATTGGATCATTCAGAGATCCTCACTGAACTTCTGGAGAGAGTTTGCTGCACTGAAAGTAAAGGGGCTGAATAATTTTGCACGCCCAATCTTTCAGTTTTTGATTTGTTAAAAAAGTTTGAAATATCCAATAAATGTCGTTCCACTTCATGACTGTGTCCCACTTGTTGTTAATTCTTCACAAAAAAATACAGTTTTATATCTTTATGTTTGAAGCCTGAAATGTGGCAAAAGGTCGCAAAGTTCAAGGGGGCCGAATACTTTCGCAAGGCACTGTATATCTCCCTCTCTAACTTTAAGAATCAGCTGTCTTAGCAGCTTACCGATCACTGTACCTGTACACAGCCAATCTGTAAATAGCACACCGACTACCTCATCCCCATATTATTACTTACCCTCTTGCTCTTTTGCACCCCAGTATCTCCACTTGCACATAATCATCTGCACATCTATTTCTCCAGTATTAATGCTAAATTGTAATTATTTTCGCCTCTTGGGCCTATTTATTGCCTACCTCGCTACTCTTCTACATTTGCACACACTGTACATCGATTTTTCAATTTGTATTTTATTTTGTGTTATTGACTGTACATTTGTTTATGTGTAACTCTGTGTTATTTTTGTCACACTGCTTTGCTTTCTCTTGGCCAGGTCGCAATTGTAAATGAGAACTTGTTCTCAAATGGCCTAGCTCGTTAAATAAAGGTGAAATAAATGTAAAAAAATTAAAAAGAGAAGATGGAGACTATAAGCATTATGTTATAATTCAGTGAATAAACCGTGTGTATGAAGTGCACAAGAGCTCTTGATAGAGAAGTCAGTTAGAAATATTGATCAATTCAGCACTCAAGAACCTGATGGTCATTGCTAATATTTAAACAGTGATGGATGAGCTTTGGTGACATGCACGACAAATACATACAGTGCAGGATCACAGCTCTGCAGTGAAATACTTATTTTCTGTTATTTTCTGAATGATGATCTTCCTACCTGGTCCAAGGCAATCCTAAAAGGCAAACAGTGTGTCTGTAGCTGATGCCCTTCCAGATCTTTCTCTGAACCACCTTTATATCTCTACAGCTTCCCCCAAGGATGAACACTAACTAGAGGTGACCAGTGGCAACATGGTCCACAGGGAATGTCCTCCTATTCTGTCCTACTGCCCATTGAGCCTCTTCGTTCATTGTTTTGCTCTGCTCTGTCTATAAATGTTCATAATGCAATCCATCCATCCATCGTGGAGAGGGCTGTTGAAAGACCCGTGGTCCATATCTATCATTTAGCTTGGTGTCAGTAGCATAATACTTCCCGCACTGCAGAAAACAGTGTCTCTGTTTTAACGGATCAGCGGATCAAGTCATCCGGGCGGCAGGTAGCCTAGTGGTTAGAGTGTTGGACAAGTAACCAGAAAGGTTGCAAGATCGAAATCCCCGAGCTGGTAAAAAAAAAGAGGTCAAACTCTGTCGTTCTGCCCCTGAACAGGCTGTTGACCCACTATTCCTCGGCCGTCATTGAAAATAAGAATTTGTTCTTAACTGACTTGCCTGGTTAAATAAAGGTCAAATAAAAAAATCCATTGTGATACTTACCTTGATTGAAACGTACTAACACTCTTTCACAATGAATCATAAAGCCACATATAACAGTCAATGGGGTTCGATTCAGTCTCACACAGTAGTCTTAATTGATGTGGGCGTTGTGTGCTTCAATAAGTGGATAAAATGACGGAATTCTCCATGCAGTTATTATTCAAATGGCTGGCCACTTGGGAATCCTTTCACAAATCTATTCATTAGAAACAGAAAAGCATTATTGTGCTGCATATACAGTGTGCAAGCTATGTCAATGAATGCCCTGCAGAAGAATGAGATGGGCCAGGTCCAAATCATATCGTATACGTAACTGATCCCAGGAAATTGACCTATTACGTGCCTTAATAATCGACAGGCATTACTGTACACTCAATGAAGATCCAACCACATTGGTAGCTCTGTAGTCAACATTATATTTCTATTGGCAAAGTTCTTTATGTTTCACCCTAATGAACACGCCCTGCGTGTCCTCCCTGGCAAGCTGGCAGGCTGGCAAGCATTGCCAGTCCTGGTTCAGACACTCAGCAGTATGGTATTAAAGTTGCATACATTTCTGACTAGATGAGTCCCTGGGCGTCCCCTCCCAGGGTACAGGTAACCTACATTGGCCTGGTCCCAGATCTGTCTGAGATATAGCCAACTCCTCTGGGTAGAATTGCCATGCCATGTATGGAGAAGTTGGGTAAAAAACACATTCAGATCTGGGATTAGGCTAGCATAGACATGGCCCCATTTTGTTAGAGGAGATGGTATTTCACACCTAACAAGAAAGCCTTGAGCCTCTTCCAACTATCCTGCTAAAATATGCAGGAGCACAGAGTACTAAAAGTCATTTGACAGTATAATTCTAACATCTTACCGACAGAAACAAATCAAAGCTTTTCTAAGCAAGTTTTGGAAACAAAGAAGCAAAATCACTGTGGGAGATCAAACAGCTCCGTTTCTCAGAGACACAAAGTTTTTGCAGAAAATATAATCTGGTTCCTTTTAGCTACACAACTTCATCTCCCACTTGTGGACCCTTTTTCCAAGCAGACTCTATTTGCCTTACCTTTAGCATACTCTTTAAGCGTTACAGCATACTCACCACTCATGGTTGAGTTTAGGGATTCTCTTCGAACAGTCCAAAGCCTAGATAAAACAGATAGCATGTACTGTCCAGAGACTCAGGGCCAGAGTGACTGGAGGTGACACTTCACTAATCTGAAGTAGGCAGACATGAAAAGGTCTGTCATCTCGTCTGATCTGACCTTCACATGCCTGCTCTCCCCTCCCTTTCTAGCACGCACGCACACACACACAGCAGAACACCACTACAAAGCCCTGGGACAACAGCAGGTACAGTTTAACTGCAACCTACCCTACCCCTTTCCCACTGCCCTAGCCAACATTAGTATCAGTCTCAGGGCTGGAAATAGCAATACATAATACATAACAAAGCAAACTAATTTTCAAAAATGTGGTCCTACACATATTTGTTCATTCATATAAATACTCTTATTGTTGGTGCACATTGCATCAACACTACTGACACTACTCTACCAAGGGCGTGGTGATAACCCAGCAGAGCAGAATCCTTACAACTAGCCCTAATCCTAATAAATGGTTAACAGACATACTCACTGAGCATCAGCAAGTGAGTTGTCAGTGTCAGCTGTGGGAGCTATTTTTTTCCCTTTTCAATGCTGGAGGAAATTAGCTGTTGTCGTTGTCTTTTTTTCTCCAAACACTGACAACAAATCTGGACAATGAATAAGTTATAACTTAAATGTATTTCCTATTTAATCACTGTTAATAAAATAGGCAAAGAGAAAAATACCCTGTTTCTGATGCTTCCTTTCTTGTCTTCACGGATTGAGATAGTTCACAGTCATGGAGAGCTTCTCTGGTCCTGGTGGAACGTCTTCAACTGATGGTTCTTCACTCTAGGTCATAATCGTAAAAATGTAACGTTTAAATTGCAATATTAGTACTTGATAATCCGTTTTCAAAGTTGGTACCACTTATAGGAGTCATGAAATCATGTAGTTATGAACAGAGAAGGAATTAATTGAAACCGGTGAAATACATGTTTTGCATGTGATAATTAACCATTCATTTAAAATGAATACAACACCCCCAAAAAGTAGGCCTTGTCATATCTTCATACCTTATCTTATGACGGTCCTCACACGGTATGGTTCATTCTTTCCTTGCCTGCTTTCCACTCACATGAAGTACAGTAGCACACACTCACACACATCTACAGTTCATTTTAATTTACTACATGAGCTTAAGCGCTTTTTCTCCAGCCCTCCGGCGCGATAGAAAAACGCCTTGACATCGAGCAGAGGTCTGTGTGGGAGGAAAGAGGTTAAGAGTTTTTCTGGCGCGAAGAAAAGACACCTGCTGCCCATCCGAATCCGCAGAGCTCAAATACAGGAGCAGAGTCCCAATGCGGGTGGTAGAGTGGTTATTGCAATAATGATAACAGAGATAATTTGCTCTCTAATGGCCACAGTAATTGGTCAACCAATTAAAAGTGTAATCTATTTGCTGTCATTATAAGGATGACTGTGAGGTTGACGATATTTTTAATAGTTGACACATTTTAATCGTTTTTCTATTTTTATTTTTACATCTCATTGGATGTTGTGAACTTGGGAGAGAGATGGGTGAAAAGGTATATAAACCCTGCTCTTATTTCCATGACAACCTGCCTTCCTGCAATTGCTCAGGGTCTGATTTTAGCAGCTCAAGGAAACCATATGTGTAACATTCAACTCCTGACAACCCACACTCCCACCCACACATTGTTTTAGGCCCTCTTCATACACAAGCATTGCCTCAATGCGGATGTTCAAAAACTTTTCCAGAGGGCTTCAGATAACTCCTTGTTCAGAATCCATTGGCTCCTCGTCATCATGTTATTGACATTATAGTATTTTCACTGAAATACCACCATTAAATTCTACAAAGTAGTAAAATAATGTTAAATATTAAACCGGTAGTGTGGGTGAGGTCATGCGCTGGTATCTGTTTATTAATAGAAAAAGGTGTTTACCCTTGAGACATTCAGTCATGTGAGCCTTACCATTGTTTCTTCAAACTCAGATATTGTCCTCTTATAGATGTGAATTAGACTGATTTTTATTGTATGACAAAAACAACAAAGGTGATCAACTGTGTTTTCCCCCCGCACAAACAGGAAGCGCATTGGACATATTTGTTGTACCATGAGAATTTGACATTTCTAGAAAAACTGTCCCAGGGGGCCTTTAAATAAGTCAGATGGAGACGTGAATACCATCCATCTCAAAATAGTATGCAATGTTAAGCGTTAGATAAAGTTCAAGCCAAAAGACTTCTTAACGGCTCAATAGGCCATCTTTCTCTGATACTTTTTTAAAAACAAGTAGGCTATGGTCTATCCTCAATTTAGTGTTTAATTAGAATTAAATGTGTGTCTCCTAGTTCTGACCAACTATGAGCAAGGCTCTTTCTCTAGGTTTTTTTTCCATTCACATTGTGAAGGCTCCCACTGGGCAAAAACTGGTTGAATCAACGTTGTTTCCACGTCATTTCAACCAAAAAATACAATGTGATGACGTTGAAGCTACTTGGAAAACTGATTGGATTTGCAAAAAGTAATCAACAGAAGGGCATTTCATCTTTTTTGAACCCAACTTTTAACCTAAATCCAATGACAGAGTGAAATGTTTTGTTGATTTTATGTGGAATTCATGTTAGTTGACATCTCAACCAAATGTATATCAAAACTAGACGTTAAAATGACATCTGCGCCCAGTGGGATGGAATTGTCCAACAACTGAATACTGTTAATTGTATGCTGCATTATTTCACTGTCTTAAGTGGTGAACCATCATCATAACCAATGGCTTGAAAATAATTTTCCCTCAGAACCAGCAGAGATTGGAAGCTATGGTTCCATGATCACATGATTCCAATCTGGTGTCTCCAAAGTGATGGGAGCAGATTGCATCACTATGGAAACACAATTGCCCTGTCACAGCGTGGGAGGTTTGGACCATGTATGATCCACATTTAGCCAGATAATTATGCACTTCTCTGTAGAAAGTAAGGCATGTCATTTGCTGGATAGTATGTGTGATGGGTGATGGCTCTATTGTCTTGCATGAAATCTGAATTGTTAATTAAATCAATGTGATTTTCTCAAGTGTGAAATGGTTGCTTGATCCAATGTAAATCAGTACAGATAAGGAATAAAAAATAAGAAAGTCTCTGGCTTTCAAAAATTGTCCAGTTTATTAGTAGAATATCAGTATGAATAGTTTCTCAATAAGCTTATTGTTTTGGCATAGTTTTGGTTTGAGTTTACTTCAATGAAATGATTTCCTCTACATGAACAACTACTCTACTACAGTATTATTTATTAGAAGGTGATTATCTCATAATATCCAGTTACCTAGCAACAAGCAAACAAGAAATCTGTGGTCAACCACATCCACTGTAGCCCCACGTAAAATCTCCCTACAGTGTTAAGGCAAGTGGAATGGAGCATGCTTCCCTCTGCAGTAGACCCCCCCAAAAAGTCAGTCCCAATGAGACAAACAAAACTCTTACTGATGTCTTCATGTCAACAGACTCACTCTCTCTCTCATAGGGAGAAACACACAGATACAATGTGTGCGTCGCACGCACAGTTTCCTCATCAATTATTTCTCAAAAGATTTTAGCTAGCATCTCACTGAATCGACCCCCCAGCACTGTTTGTCAGACATCCCAAAAATCGGTCTTCTCACGAAAACTCATGTAGTGTCAGAAAGGTTTGGCCTAGAAACAAATATGACCACACGATCATGATTGTGTCACGGGACTCGATGGTACCACAAGTGTCACGGACTCATCTGAAGGTAACCCGGTACCAGTTAAAAAAATAAATGGAAGTATGGAGGTACTTTTGTGCCAACAAAAGGGGTTAAATGTGTCCAATTTAAAAAAATATATTTCCTGAGCTTTCTTAAATCTCCTAGATATAGGACAGACACTTCAAAACCTTATTCCTTATGATACATTTGTTGAATGCCTCTTTTGCCATCTATGAATGTTATTAAATGTGTTTCTATTGCACCCCCATATAAAATGCCTGAGCACACAGGGAAAGGTCAGGTAATAGATTCGCTGCTTTGAAATGTCATCCCATTACTTTTGAGTTGGTGAAATGAATATCTACAGTCAATAGTGGTGATAAAGGCCATGCAGATCAAGACAATTTGACAAAATACAGTACAATGAACAAACAATATTGAAGATCACATCTTTCAATATGACAATAAGAATCGACCTATGAAAATACTGCATCACAAACACACATCTGTTTTTCTATTGATTAATATGCTACATACAATGGTGGATGACAGGGTGATGGTAAGCTGTGGAACTGCCCACACACACCATGAATCTATGCACACACCAGGATGATCCAATTGCTTCAAATCTAACATTCACACTTTTTTTCTCCACCACTCTTATGCTCACTAACACCGTTTAATCAGCAGCTGTGAATCTGTGAAGAACAGCTGCTCTTCATGGTTTTAGCTGATGCTGTTTTTGTGAAAAAAGAACCCAACTTGTTTTGGGATATTTCTTCCAACATCCAGTGCACACTGGGAAGGTAATATCCCTGCTCATATCTTATAACCAAATATGATCTTTTTCTCTATCCATCCCTCTGGGACCTACAGTATGGGTGACTGTCTATGGGTAACAACAACCACAAATGTGGTAAAGTGCCTGACAAACACATAATACCGCAAAAAAGAAAGCAATCTTTCAGTTCATTTTTGATTTATGTTAAAGAACATTCGGAAAGTGTCCAATATACAATCATATGCCAAAATGATCATTCAAAGTTTTTCCTCATATACTTGGAGTAATTATAAAAAAAGATATTTTAACACAAACGACATATTGATAGAAATCAACTTTATAGAAAATTCATGCAAGGCTACATTTATCAAAAGTTTGGGCAGTCTTTTGAAGTGTTAATTCTTTACAAAAGTGTGTGTAGACTTAGTTACATCACTCTGCCAACGATATACAGTATAATGATAATCTCCCAATTCAAAGAATTCTAGCAAAAACAAAGCCATACAAAATATTGAATTAGTAGAACATACTAGGTACTATTGCAATCCACATTACAATATTATTTTACCTTTGATTCATTTGAATAGGAATTGATAAGATTGGATTACAAAAGTGAGGCATCACTGTGTAAAACATGGCTGAGGCAGTGAAAAAGGATATATTACTGAACTATATAGGAATGGAAAGGAGCATGAATACTAAAACCCTATTGGCGCCATCACGTTTTAGTGGTACTCACTAGAGTGTAATTTGTATTCAAGTGTATTCAAACGTCTAATTTCATTTGATCCTTCAACGTTGGTTCAGCATTCAACTAAAGTGTATTAGCTGTCTGACATCAACCAGCAAGCAACCTAATTAACAATCCAACATGCCACTTTCTCTATATAAACCTGAGAAAGAAGGCACTTAAAGTTGACTATACCCTAGCCTTGATTTCCAGGCAACGATGGCAACACCAAATGAATTATACCCAGAGGGTTGAGAATGAGAAGTAACTGTGTTCCTGCTACACTACCTACAAAAATCCAATCCTCAAATGAGTATTACAGTATTTGGTAGACAAGTACAATTAGAGTATAATGAAATATAAAGTATGCAGTTTGGCTGTGCTTGTTACTTTGGTAGATGCACTGCATGGATAAAGATACCAAAATAAAGATATATTGTCCAAGCCCGATGAATATTCATTCATTTCGACCAACACAGAGCAGTGTTAAGCACTAAGCGTTCCATTCTTATTAATGCCATACATCAAACATAACAACTCATATAAACAGGAAGCCTCTATGGAATACATACAAATTACCGTAGCAGATAAATGCTATGTGCGTTGTACACATGTGTTTGCAAAGCATCCTTTATCAATCTACAGTTTCTTGGCATTGTTTTCCTTTGGCTTGTAAAGACATCGACTTGAAAACATCAAATGATTAGTTGGCTAAATTAAAAGTGACAGATCATTAACTGTAATGAAGTGTACTAATTACTTAATAAGTCATTCTCATGTCAGCTAGTAAAGGCATTAATGATCCCAATAACTTGCACCATATTGGTTCTATAGCGATGTTATAAAAGGGTTGTACCATGTTTGAATTGGGAAAATGTGAGTAGGACTGTAATCAATTTAATTTCAACTCCATCAATTCAGGAAGTGAAAAATCTGAAGGAAAATAAATGCCCATTTTCAATTCTTGAATAGCATTTTCTTTCCACCTCCTAAATTGACAAATTTGATATGGAATTCACCCCAACCTTACAGCTTGCAAGAAAAGCTTTGGAATACTGTGCTTTCGGTCACTGGCATTGTCTGACGTCAGATAGCGAACTCAGTCTGCATGAAAGGACTAGCGTTGCATAGAAGGGACGCCACCTGTCGAAAGACAATGAGGTCACCAAGCTGCTGCTACTGTTTGGAGTCATTACATCATAGAATGTTTGACAGCCTGCTCCAGGGATTTCCTGGTCACCAGTAGCCGCACGACATCTTCATTCTTCTTCGTCAGCCGTTTGCGTGCCTGATCGTGTGTCACCATG
The DNA here is from genome assembly GCF_013265735.2 of Oncorhynchus mykiss. NCBI lineage: Eukaryota > Metazoa > Chordata > Actinopteri > Salmoniformes > Salmonidae > Oncorhynchus > Oncorhynchus mykiss. The sequence goes on along the minus strand of NC_048569.1, from coordinate 60,430,467 downwards.
GTCATATCCCATCCATTTACCTAGTGGCAACAGACATCAATAATTATAATATTCTTCTTTACAGTAGTTATTATTCCTGATGTGAGGTAAGTATAATATCTGGATTGAATAGTGTACTGGTCTTTTACAGTCATTCTGAAAAGTCCAATCACAACTGAAACTGAGTAAATGGTGCCATCTTGTGGAAATGTATCAATAAAGTAAAAAGTAATCTTGGTTAAAGGTAGACTCAGTGATATGACGTAGATGCAGAAAGTAAACAGCATAGTGGGTCAATTTCCACAACTCAGAGCGTTGAAGCATGGGGCTTAACTTCTCTGCTGTTTTGGTGCCCTGGCTAGCACGCTGTAACAGCGTGAAGCGAACCCATGCGCAGGCGCAGATACTGTGTGACTGTGTCTTGCATCTCGCTCATTTCAATATCTGTGGTGGTGCCGAGTCTACCTTTAACCCAGAACTAAAATGATGCGTAATTTGGTCAAATGTATGTTTACGTAATTTGTCCAAGAGGGATTAGGTAACAGGTCTCGAGGGCAAAAGTTTGAAACATGCATTTCTACAAATATTTTGAAGTTTACCTGCATTACTTTGTCTCCCATCATCAAGCCTGCAACTTCTGCTGGTCCCTCTGGTGTCACCCGTGTCACATAGATGCCCTGTGATCCCACAGCCACACAGAAAAAGACAAAAACAACAATAGAGAAATATATGAAAGTGTAACATCTGTGCATCTACATATAAAATGTATTAACTAACTAGCTTCAATAAACTGGTTTGATTATAGAACTATAAAATGCCACTATTTGAGTAACACTGTATGCTATTGTATAAGATGAGCTACCTGGGTCTGCGGTGTTGCTACCTGAGGCTACAGTTGATGTGTTCAGACCTGCTTCTTTGATACCGTACGACTGATGTTAATGGAGTTTGGCCAGAGCTGAGCTCCCTGAGAACTGACAGGGAGAGTGTTTTCCCTGTTTAACTCGTACCTTGTCTGACTTGTCTTCAGAGAAGGGGTTCTGGCCCGGGTCTTGGTCTATTCCTCCTCCAATGCTGAAACCCAGGATCAAATGTTCACCCTGGCGGAGTTTGCGGATTTCTATCCGTTGCTGTAAAACACATGAACATTGGGAGTCGAGCTTAGAGAGGAAATCATTCAGAACTTTAACAACCATCAAGTAGTTGTTATATTCTCATTCCACCATTGCAATAATAAAAATGTGGTAAATGAATAGAATGTAAAATTGATTGCTGCGCACTGTGTTCCCTTTAAGAATGTAGAACACTATGGTTATGAATAGGCTGTAGTTCCCCCGAAGGAACAAAGAGAATCCCACTGTCGTGTGAAGTCGAGTGACCGGCTGAAATGGAAGCCCTCTGCCACCAACTGACTGGAGACACAGATTTTTTCTCAGTCTAGCTATCCCCATGGTCCTCAGACAGCTGCCCTCTCATTAGAGCAGATGGAGAGTTCTGGCACATCCAGCTCGCTGCTCTTTACAGCACAAAGCCAGTCTGTGTGATGGTGAATAAGAGGAGCCTCAGCAGTGTGGTTCATAGTGTCAGTGGTTCAAAGTTCTTCCAACCACTGCACTCAGTGGTCAACATGGTCAACAATCATTCAGTGGATCTGAAGTTCTTGGTGATGAGAACATGGAAATACTCATGGAAATGTATAACGCAGGCTGACCATATTAACGGAAAGATCAACCCAAAGTATCTGTGTAACCCATTGTTCACATGACTGCCACCAGATTTGTCAAAAAAGATCAACCAGAAAACAGCAGCATACTACGGCATTCAACTTATAGAGTGTATGGAAGATAGCTGTTGCATAAGAGTGGGCAACACATACTAAATCATACAACTAAATAAGATTGGTGTGTGTAGCCTGTAGCCTAAATCACAATTTTGTCACTAGGCAATTACTCCGTGACTCATATTTCTTGCTGATGTTAGGAATAAACAGTGTGTTGCGAGGAATCCCATCGAAAGCCTCCTGGCTGATTGTATCAACTGCACCGCTCTCGACCAGAAGGCCCTACAAAGGATGGTGTGGACAGCCAAGCGCATCACTGGGGGTGAGCTCCCAGCCATTGAGGACTTACATGCCAGGCGGTGTCTAAAAAAGGCCCGAAATATTGCCAGAGACACCTACCCGAGACATGGGCTGTTCTCCATGCTCCCGTCCAGCAGACGGTACTGGTGCATCAAGGCTCAGACCAACAGACTGCTAAACAGCTTCTATCCCCTGGCCATAAAACTACTACTGCTGCAAAAATGATCATTGATTGCCATTACCATTAGTATCTATCTATTGTGTTCTGTTGCTGGTCACTATTACTCCTGTAACTCAGCTTTGCACATTCTTGGCATAGGTGGGAATCTATCACTTGTTTTTCAACAGGACAATGACCCAACACACCTCCAGGCTGTGTAAGGGCTATTTGACCAGGGGGAGGGGGGCGCTTGTACCCAAGTTGTCTCAGATAGCTAGGTGACGCCTTCCTCTGAAACACTTCACTTTCATGCAAGTAGCTTAGCGAACAATTTGGCTAATGCTAGCTGCTATCCATAGTGCAGAGATAACAGGCTACTAAATAAATAAAATGTTGCCAAGACAGAACAGTGTAACATTAGCTGGCTAGATTAATTTACTTTAGGTTACTACTAGATTGCGCATATGAAAATGAAATGCATAGCCCATTAAGTGAAATGAAATTCTCCTAAACTGTTAGCAAGCTAGCTACAACAGTTTCATTCAATCTAAAAGAAACAAGACTGACAACAAACAGAGAAAGGAGTAAAACGTAGATAGGTAGTTGGATTATCGAACAGCAATGTTTCGAACGAGTTTTACTGCTAGAATGTAACACTTTTACAAGGGTAAATTCGAATAACCAGGTTACATTGTCAAGAGTAGAAACAAGCAAGCATGACCACAATGTTACATTCACTATTGTAAACAGTAATACTACAATGTGAAACCGATTTTTTTTTAACGAAATACTTCAGGTAGGTATTTATAGTTTGCATCGAGGCACTGCTGGAAAGATTGTAGGCCTGGACAATGGATGCCGTAGCTATTGAATGAAGAGGAACGTTATCATTCCAAAACTTACCACAACAGCAGTAACTGGTTGTCCTGGGATGAAAGACATTGTTTCAGAATGTTCAGACACTTTTGTGTTTCTCCCCGGTTGCAAATAACTCAACGGTCTAAAGTCGTTTTTGCTCCTTTCATTAAATCATACAATACTCGAAGCAACTTGCTAAGCGTGAGTAACAACTAGCAAATGATTCCTGGCATGTAAAGGCAGGGTTGGTGATGTCATACTGCCTTCCGTGGTTAGTCATCATCATGGATCCTGTAATGTCCTGGGACAAGGTTGGGGTGTAGCCCAGAAAAGGGTTAGGCAGGCCCGTTACAGTATTTCTCTTTGTATGATGGGCATACTACCTGCCAATTAAGAAAATAGTTATTCTGTCAAGAGCTTTACTGAATGCCCACTACTTTTTAAGGACTTAATTTAATTGGCAACTGGAAAACTCATGTCATGGAGGATTCATTACCACTAAAATAAATGGTCTTTCTCACAGAATTCTGCTTTGTGTTTGAGTTTGACAGGGCATGCATCTCAAGTTAACTGCCTAAAATCAATGGCCTCTTGGCCTTTTCTCCTGTTCCCCAGTTAGCAAAATGACTCTGGTGCAGCTGTGGGGCACATACTTTGTGTTTTTCTGGACCATATGCCTGGGTCAAATACGGCATCACCATCAGATTAAAAAGGACCTGGCCCACAGAGTGCAGACTGATCAAATTGAAATGTGTGGCCCTCTGTAAAATTGTTCATTGTAAAAGGTGTGGCCCATATCTGGTGTAAAACGGTTGTAAAATAAAAAGGTCTGGTTCACGTACTGCACAAAGGTTGAGTTCCCACCTAGATTCCCGGACCAGAGGGTGGCTAGATGCACGCTGCCACACGGGCCTTATATGGGGATATATTAAACCTGCTACTCCCCAAATCAAAGGTAAGTACTCTGCTATCAAATTATGTATTTAAATTAAAGAGAAGAGCAGATGTAGTCCATCAAAAATCTATCTGATTCATAAAAAGTTGCAACAGGTAACATGGAGCATAGGAAAAAGAGACAGCTTCTGACATGTAGTGCACAAAATGCTAATACACTGAGTATACAAAACATTAGAAACACCTGCTCTTTCCATGACAGACTGACCAGGTGAATCCAGGTGAAAGCTATGATTCTTTATTGATGCCACTTGTTAAATCAACTTCAATCAGTGTAGATGAAGGGAAGGAGACAGGTTAAAGAAGGCTTTTTAAGCCTTGATACTGTTGAGACATGGATTGTGTATGTGTGCCATTCAGAGGGTAAATGGTCAAGTTCCTTTGAACGGGGTATGGTAGTAGGTGCCAGGCGCACCAGTTTGAGTATATCAAGAACTGCAATGCTGCTGGGTTTTTCACACTCAACTGTTTCCCCTGCATGTCAAGAATGGTCCACCACCCAAGACTTCCAGCCAACTTGACACAACCTTGGAAAGCATTAGAGTCAACATGGACCAGCATCCATGTGGAATGCTTTCAACAACTTGTAGAGTCCATGACCCAATTAATTGAGGTTGTTCTGAAAAAGGAGATGCAACTCAACATTATGAAGGTGTTCATAATGTTTTGTACTATTGACTTGCAGTGGATTGTTGCCACAAATGCAAAAAAAGTTAGCATTTGAAACAGTGGCCAGGTAAACAAAACCAAAGCATGGACTGTTGTCATACCGTGTCCATAGACTGCTTACATTCTAATGACATTTGGGTGAGATTTTCTTATTCTTTAGAACCCATAGCGGCCATCTACGGCCATCTAGTCAGTTGCACAACTGAATGCATTCAACCAAAATGTGTCTTCAGCATTTAACCCAACCCCTTTGAATCAGAGAGGTTCGGGGGACTGCCTTAATTGACGTCCACGTCTTCAGCACGTGGGGAGCATTTGTTGTTGGGGTTTAACTGCCTTGCTCAAGGAGAGAACGTCAGATTTTTTCCCCACCTTGCCAGCTCAAGGATTCGAACCAATTACCTTTTGGTCACCGGCCCAACACTCTTAACTGCTAGGCTTCCTGCCGCAAATTATGATATTGAGGTAATTGAGATGAGTTAACAGCAGATGTAAATTGGGAAAATATTCAGACCCCTTTTTCCACATTTTGTTACGTTACAGCCTTATTCTAAAATTGATTAAATTGTTTTTTTCCCCCTCCAATCATCTTTCCCTCGATCCTGACTAGTCTCCCAGTCCCTGCCGCTGAAAAACATCCCCACAGCATGATGCTGCCACCACCATGCTTCCCGTAGGGATGGTGCCAGGTTTCCTCCAGACGTGACTCTTGGCATTCAGGCCATATAGTTCAATCTTGGTTTCATCAGACCAGAGAATCTTGTTTCTCATGGTCTGAGAGCCCTTTAGGTGTCTTTTGGCAAACTCCAAGTGGGCCGTCATGTGCCTTTTACTGAGGAGTGGCTTCCATCTGGTCACTATACCATAAAGGCTGCAGAGGTGGTTGTCCTTCTGGAAAGTTCTTCCGTCTCCATAGAGAAACTCTGGAGCTCTTTCAGAGTGATCATCGAGTTCTTGGTCACCTCCCTGACAAAGGCCCTTCTTCCCCAGTTGCAAAGTTTGGCTGGGTGGCCAGCTCTAGGAAGAGTGTTGGTGGTTCCAAACTTCTTCCATTTAAGAAAGATGGACGCCACTGTGTTGTTGGGGACCTCTCATACTACAGAAATGCTTTGGTACCCTTACCCAGATCTGTGCCTCGACACAGTCCTGTCTCAGAGCTATACGGACAATTCCTTCGACCTCATGGCTTGGTTTTTACTCAGACATGCACTGTCAAATCATGTCCAATCAATTGAATTTACCACAGGTGGTATTTGTTATTTTATTAGGATACCATTAGCTGATGCAAAAGCATGAAACATGACATAATACAGAACTCCAACCAAGTTGTAGAAACATCTCAAGGATGATCAATGGAAACAGGATCCACCTGAGCTCAATTTCGAGTCTCATAGCAAAGGGTCTGAATACTTATGTAAATCAGTTATTTCTGTTTTTTCTTTTTAACACTTTTTCTAAAAAGCCTGTTTTAAATGGATCCTTATGGGGTATCGGTAACCATTTTATAATGAGTATTTAACGAAACAAAATATGGAAAAAGTCAAGGGGTCTGAATACTTTCCGAATGCACTTTATGTTTGAAGTTGTCGATGTTTGATGCATTGAAATTTGGGGAGTAGCTCTCAGATTAGCAAATCCTTTCACGGTCTCTTGGTTGGTACAGGCGAGAGCACATCAACGGTGGAGCTCCAAGGATTGCTCTCTGTCTCATGGAAAGAGTTGCAGTGTTTAGCTGTATATAGTCAGCTAACTAGTTGGTTGTTTTGTAATGTTTCTATGATGTAATTAATATGGAAACGTCCCAAACTGCTTGGTATATCTAGCAGTAAACTGCGTTTGCGACGCGTCAAACTCAGCTGTCACTTTTACCAGCTAACTAGCCACCGAAATGTAGATTAGAGTAATTGTTGTTTATCTGTTATATTATGGTTTGTCATGTTTGCTAGGTACAGATATTCATAGTCTTTACATTGCCTCGTTTTCCTATTATTTGACAGTTTAGCTGTCGTGTTAGGGTAGATGCCCGCGCAGTGATATTTGTTTACATAGCCAGCTAACAAGTTAAAGTTACTTGTTTTGTCCTGTTTCTACCGATGCTATTCATGTGGAAACTGTCCTAGCTTCGTAACTAATCAGCTAACATTGGCAAACTCTGTAGTTAGTCTGTCAGGCAAGAAAACAAGAGTCGATTGAAGGCAACATTGTGCTTCGCTCACTCGCGACGCTGTCACTTGATCGTCACTCCTTCCCCACAAAAACAACCAACCAACTATACCCATCGAAATACATGAAGAATTATTCTAAACCTGTTTGGCTAAATTTCATGTAGTGTCTTCTTTGTAATCTTTTACTTTCAACATCCAAAATAAATAAACAATAGCTGATGTGTTGAATCTGTAAACAGTTGTGCCACATACTTTAATTTATCATCTATGTAAAGTAATCTGACCATCGGTTTTGAGGTGTGTGTATCCTATTTATTTATAAAATGACCCATCTATGAACATATTCATTAATGTATTTTTGTGTACTCTATCCTGTCTGATTATTCATCAATCTGGCATACATATGCACACCATGAACTGAAAAACAATCTGGCCACTAAAATAGGGCTTTATAAAATAATATTGATTAATTGAAAGTGCTGCACTATGATACTGTGTGTGTATTTGGGGCGAGAGCAGCAGGAAGCTCATGTTGACAGGAGAGCCCACCTGCACTCAGGCTGGCTTAAACAGGAACAGGATATGACATCAAACAAGATAGATATGGCAGGAGCAGTAGTGCCTTGTATGTCCCGGGTTTCTCTGGTGTAGGCCGGGTTAAAAGCACTTTGTGACAACTGCTGAAATAAAAAATATATACTTGATTGATAGATGGTATATTAAGTACAAGTGATGACCTCCTATTCATCATGTAGGAGGTAGCTGTGCCAACACTGCCACTTTGTTGGGATGTCCACCAACAGAGTGACACACAACACACAAAAGGAGAGGAAGGTCATGTCTTCCGTGACCTACTTCCTCAGAGGGAGCAGAGGGAGAGTAGCAGGTTAGAGCCCTCACACACTAGCCCCTTCAGAGAGGACAGAGGGTACGACACGGTCTGCCTCCCCACCTCCTACACACACAAACACATGTCTCCTCCCTCCTCCCTTATTTCTCCCCGTCTTACGAGTAATGGCTGTACCACAAGGAGTGTTGTTGATAGCTCCATGGCTGTGTGCATGCAGTATAAGGGGTGCTCCCCGCTCTGGCCCTTTCCACAGTCACGTTGAACTCTCCCAGCTCTCGACCAACACCTAGAACACTGTCACCAGAGAGACTTCATACACAGCTGCATCTCGGCAGCCCCTACACACACACACACACACACACACACACACACACACACACACACACACACACACACACACACACACACACACACACACACACACACACACACACACACACACACACACACACACACACACACACAAACCCAGACACACAAAACTCAATTGAAGTAGCAATCAAGGTAACGCATCATCACATAATAGCCTATAGGCTGTGTATGATGGTTAGCACAGACACACAAACCCTTACTAAAACTGATACCATGTAGCAAGCCTACTATTAACATTACAGTATATTAATTAATAACAGATTAATAATGAATTAATCATAGATTAATTTATAGATAGTAGATTAAATAAATTAGAAGGCTGAACTGTTATTTTGAAGGGACAGGAAGTGTTGGCTGTGCATTTGAGCAATAACAGACATTCCACATTTAACCCCACCCACTTGTGAAAATCTAAATATCAAATTTTATATGCAAAAGCAAGATGACAAAAACAAACAATTTCTCAATTGTTTCATTTTTTGACAAAAAGGAAAAACAAACAACTAAATATCAACAACAACAAAAAATCTAAAAAAAAAAAAATCGACATTTCTCAATTGTTTCATTTTTTTTTAACAAAAAGGTAAAACAAACAACTAAATATCAACAAAAATACAATTTGTTTTGTTCATCTGCCAAAATGAGACAACAAAAATCAAGGAATTTTTCACATGTAAAAAAAACAAAAAATGGTCAGTTTTCACGTTGCCGTTTTACATCGGAAAACCATTGGACATGATATATACCGATATACACTGGAAGTGAACGTTATTTATAATGAGGGGCTACATGGAGAAAATCGGGCCTCTCTAAAATGAAAATGGATGGCCCTCCCTTCAGTAAAATATATTTTAACTAAACCCTCCCTGAACGCTTGAAAAAACAAACAAGTGACCCTCCCCTTTACCCAAAATAATAATTAAAACAAAGTGGATAGCAGAGAACATGACTACCATTTATTCTATCTACTTGGACAGACCAGAGCTTTAAACAACTGTTTTGGATCCTGTAAGCATTACAAGACTTACAAGGAATTTTGATAGCACAGAGGGCTGTCAGCCAGAAGGTTGTGGGTTCACAGACCACCGTGGACAAAAGTAGGGGTGGAATCTATCTATTTTTTTGCAGGTCAGAGAAAAAATTGTCTTTTATAAAACACTTCTATAAACAATTCTACATAATTTGACATAGTAGCAGTGTCTTTTTTAATACCACACAAACTACTGAAACTACATGCTAAAAATGGACAGTGTCACACCCTGATCTGTTTCATCTGTCTTTGCTTTGTCTCCACCCCCCTCCAGGTATCGCCCATCTTCCTCCTTATCTCCAGTGTATTTATAGCTGTGTTCTCTGTTTGTCTGTTGCCAGTTTGTCTTGTCAGGTCTTCCCAGTGTGTTTTCCCATCTCCCTGCTTTCTCAAGTTCTGTTCCCTAGTTTTCCCGGTTCTGACCATTCTGCCTGCCCTGACCCTGAGCCTGCCTGCCGTTCTGTACCAGCCTAACTCTGCCATGGAATATGGACCTCTGCCTGCCTTTGACCTGTATTTTCCCTGCCCCCTGTTTGGGTCAATAAACATCTGTGACTCTAGCTGTCTGCATCTGGGTCTTATTCTGAGTTCTGATAGAGAGATATATGCCTGTGTGTTCATTTTATCATATTTCTCCAATGTCAAATCAGTGTGTCTTGTTTGCAATGAAATCTGAGACGCCATTAGCATGGTACTTTCAAAAGCTAGGCCTACCTTTCCTCCCCAGACAGAGTAGGACTACCGATGCTGAAAAATGTAAGCTTTAACTGCTGGCTACCCTTCTTCTTTGGCTTAATCCAACTAGAGAAGGTCACAAGTGTCTCCCTAACAACTGTCTGGGTTTAAACATCTTCTATTGCACAGAAATCAATTAATAGTGACAGAATTAGATTACTTCCCATGCAAAGTCATTTTTTGGTCTCCTCGGCTATAGAAGGTTGTAGCCCAGCCTCTAAATCTCAAAGAAACTAAACAATGATATCCCCATGTGCATCAGAGTTACGTCTTTCCCGGGTATTTTACAGCTTGTTTGTAGCATAAACCACCGCGGACCAAAGCGCTGTCATAGATCAATTTATATAAATCGGATCCGTTTTATTTTCCTCCAAATCTAACAAGGGGTAGGCCTGTGCTTTTTTCCATTTTCTTTAATAAAAGGTAGGCCTATGGCACACTCTCTCATCAATTCGTCCTGTTTTTAACTTAACAGTCACTGACACAGAGGTAGGCTTTTTAGGGTGGGCGGGCATAAAGCACCCCCTGAGAAACTCTATTATTTTTTTTATATATTACTTTCCCCCCAAAAGTAGTACATTGGACCTGTATTAGTCCTATATTAGCGGACCAAAACAGCCATCTGTTGCACGGGCAAACATTTTTCTGTTAAACAGGTAGGCCTACCTCTTATTTCTTAAATAGTAAGGAATAGACTCCATCACAAAGCCGTCTAGTTGTGAGTCGCATTCCAATGAAGACGTTGAAATGAATTATGCCTACTTGAATTTGCCTACTTTCAGCACCGTGAGTCCATTTCCATGTCCATTTCCGATTGTGCCTCAGCTGCTGTTTCATGTTTCAGCAACACAATGTAAGTTACTTGAATCTGGCTTATTTTGAGGACAATATCTCTGATAAATACGTCATGGGTAAGAAACAGTTTTTATTCGAATCAATTATAGTTGTATCAAACTATCAAAGTTGACCTCTGGTCCTCCTCGTCTTTGCGCTTTCCTTCTCAAACTGAACAGAACATACGCTATAGGCTAATCCGCCTACAAGATATTGCATTTTCTGGACTAGGCCCAAACAACACAAAAATTCAGAAGAAACCTTTGATTCTCTTCCTGAACTGCCCATGAAGGCCTACACAGCACAGCATTGGTTAGGCAGCACAGAAGAAAGGTTTTGATCAGCAAGAGTAGAGCAGGCCGGGGCTCAGGGTTGGAATATCCATTGCCGTGTTTAATATATCTTCGTTTTATTTACACCATCCCAGCAGCTATCTTAGAAATATACTGTAACTTTGTGTTTCTTCGAGCATGCAGTTTGTAGCCTATAGATTAAGACCACACTAAATAGCATATAGGTGAACTTGATATTGTGCACCCAGCTGAGAATCAGAGATGAGGGTCGGCATAGGGCACACATCGATATACGGTATAGCCTAACAAGCAGCTCATTCTAAAACACAATGACATGATAAAAAACAAAACTCTCCCCTTGACTGAAATTGAAAAAGCATGACCCTCCCCCCTTTTCCTCCAGGTACAAATTCTGTACATTTCAATCCATCCTTTAGTATCTTTGGTACAGCGATAGCGTTAGCTAGCTATCATATGATGTAACAGGCTACCTGGATAGCTGCTTATTTACAGATTGTAACTATCTGTATGGGTCCCCAAGGTTTGTAGCATAGAGAAATCACACAATGTTATGTCTGCTCTACAGAACAATAGTCTCATTGTTTGAATGTCTGCCACTGAATCAAGAGACAAATACTTCAATCACAGACTGACCTTTTCCATTAGACCAACTTCTCCTGATGCACTTACTGCATCTCAACATCATCATCGTCTCCTTTTAAGATTTTTCTCAGGTAATTTTGCCTTAACCTGTCTAGGTTTTTCATATCACTGTTGTTGAAGGACAGTCACTAAAACATTGGCCTCTCACTAAAACTAACATGAATACTATTGACTGTGGCTAAATATCCCTACCACATACACTCACCCAGTATGTATTGGCTAACTATTTAGCAATCTTATGGCTGGGGGGTAGAAGCTGTTCAGGAGCCTTTTGGTCCCAGACTTGGTGCTCCAGTACCGCTTGCTGTGTGGTAGCAGAGACGACAGTCTGTGACTTGGGTGGCTGTAGTCTTTGACAATTTTGAGGGCTTTCCTCTGACACCGCCTGGTATAGAGTTACTGGATGGCAGGGAGCTTGGCCCCAGTGATGTACTGGGCCGTACGCACTACCCTCTGTAGTGCCTTGCGGTCGGATGCAGAGCAGTTTCCATACCAAGCATTGATGCAGCCAGTCAAGATACTCTCAATGGTGCAGCTGTAGAACCTTTTGAGGATCTGAGGACCATGCCAAATCTTTTCAGCCTCCTGAGGGGGAAGAGGCGTTGTCGTGCCCTCTTCATGACTGTGTTGGTGTGTTTGGACCATGATAGGTCCTTAGTGATGTGGACACAACAGAACTTGAAGCTATCGACCTGTTCCACTACAGCCCTGTTGATGTTTCCTGTGGTCTACGATCAGCTCCTTTGTCTTGCCCACGTTGAGGGTGAGGTTGCTGTCCTGACACAACACTGCCAGGTCTAACTTCCTTAAAGACTGAATCATCATCGTCGGTGATCAGGCCTACCACCGCCCTGTTGTCGGAAAAGTTAATAATGGTGTTGGTGTCATGCACGGCCACGCAGTCGTGGGTGAACAGGGAGCACAGGAGGGAACTAAGCACGCACCCCCGAGGGGACCCCATCATTGTCTCCTTTTCTGTGCAGGTTTTTCATATCAGTGTAGTTGAAGGACAGCATGGCCTGTCACTAAATACACTGGCCTCGCACTAAAACTAATATTAATACTATTGACTGTGGTTAATCTCCCTACCAGTCACTCCCCTCGTATGTATTTGTACAGTGACGCTAACACAAATGTAATAATAATATTTGGCTCTATACTCACAGCATGTTTCCTATGGGTATTTTCATACATATCTGTTTTTACCGTTTAGAAATTGAAGCACTTTATATCTAGTACCCCAATTTGAAGAAGCCACATGTATTTGGACCAATTCACCCAAAGTGTATAAAGTAGTCAAAAGATTAGTATTTGGTCCCATATTCCTAGCTTGCAATGACTATATCAAGCGTGTGACTCTACACACTCTTTGGATGCATTTGCAGTTTGTTTTGGGCTGTTTTTCCCAATAGAAACTGAATGATGACTGGAATCATTTTCTGTCCACAGTAAAATGTTTCTGAACTATACTGCCTACCAAGCAAAAAGGCAGTAACTGCTCAGTGTGAAACTGAGCAAAATGACTTATTTACCTTGGTTTCACAGTAACTTTATGCAGTTACTGCTAACATGACCCCCATTTTCTCCAAAACACAATACAATAGAGTCAGGATATGAAATGTCTGTTGTCGGGAGAAGGAGAAGATCAAAGGTGCAGCGTGCTAAGTATTCATAATACCTTTTAATCAATACGAATACTAGAACCAAAAAAACTAAAACGACAAACGAACAGTTCTGCAAGGTACAAAACAGAAAACAACTATCCACAACCCATAGTGGGAAAACGGGCTGCCTAAGTATGGTTCTCAATCAGAGACAACGATTGACAGCTGCCTCTGATTGGGAACCATACCAGGCCAAACACCTAGAAATATAACACACAGAACAAAACATAGAAAGCCCACCCCAACTCACGCCCTGACCAAACTAAAATAGAGACATAAAAAAGGAACTAAGGTCAGGATGTGACAGGATACTTGTCCATATGATTAAGCATGTATTTAATGTAGCAAAAATTACATTAACTAATTTCCGACCAAATGAGCAGTTACTGCCTTTTTGCTTGTTAGGGCAGTATATTATAATGCCACGATTCAGAAAAATCAGGAATAATGATGAGTGAGAAGGTTACAGAGGCTACAACAAGACATGCTAACCTCCATCACCATTACCAATAACATGGGAGATTAGCATTTTTGTGGGGGGTATGATCTTTGTGTAACTTTCTCACTTTTTATCTTTCACAATTTATTCATGATTATCCATAATAATGGTATCATCCACATTAACGTTGACGTGTTCAGAAACATCCTTTCCTTATTTCCTTTCCTATCTCCCATAAAAAAAGATGACAGTCCGCACTTTTCTTAATCTAACAGTCTCTTTGCTCTTGTCCATCTCTAGCCCACCAGATTCCTCAAGACCTTGCAAGACCCAGACCCCAGCAGACACCACCACAAGAAAACCCAAGGATTCATCAGACGCACAAGGGAGAGATGGGTCCATCCTACGCCGAGGATGGACACATATTCCCTGTCTCTCCTTCTTATCTAGGTGGGCAACGACACCTCACTCGCTCATGTTTCAGTGTCAGCTGGTGGAGGGAGAGATGGGGAGGATGTGTCCATCCGTTGCATAGGAAAGATACATCTTCCCAATCTCTCCTCCTGGTGGGCAGCAATATACTTCACTCTAGTCCACCTCGTTGTGTTATAGTGAAATGCCCCTCAGCGTTAATTCAGGAAATGCTCATCAAGCATGGAACAGAAAAGAATCATCATACACCTCATAGTGGAATGCTGCAGAATATGTGATCAAAGAAGGCCTTTTGCCGTCTAAGGATCAACAAGGTCTCCAGAGCCTGGAAACTAAACTTCAGGGGGCCGACTTCAAACTGAAACTGGTGAGTTTCATTCCACTTTGTATGTCATGCTCTTTTTGAGAGATTCAATTTTACAGCATTCCATTTACCTGTTACAACTACATTTCACATATTTCCAACCAGTTGTGCTCTTGTTCTGCTGCTGTCCGGAAGAATCCCAAAACATCTAAAGTACAGTGGAGTCAGTCATGAAGAGGTGGTTGCAGCTGGCAGCAGACCGGGAAGGAGGAAGGAGGAGACGAGCAAGGGGTGTGGAGGCACCTGTGCCATGATGGACTTGGGTAGAGGGGTGTATTTGAGGGTGGAGAATGGTATGGAGTGAGGGATGGTATGTCCTAGCTGGAGAGATTGGGAGGATGTGTCCATCTGACACCGAAAAGCGACACCTTCCCTGTCCCCTTCTCCTGTGGGGCAGCCATACCTCACTCACTCATGCTTCAGTACCAGCTGGGGAAGAGAGATGTGGAGGATGTGTTCATCCGAAGCTGAGGATAGACACATCTTCCTTGTCTCTCCTTCCAGCAGCTCTGAAAATATATACCAACCTTATCAAATTCAGGTAGAATTCTCAGGTTTTGACCTCCTGTTGAAGTGTTTGTCATTTGAGTATGACTATCCCTTTAATTACTTTTTCCCCTTCCTACTTACACTGGGCTCACAAATAGTTAATACAACACAATAGTGCAAAAAATCCAAATAAAATACAGAAAACAATTAACCCTATCAACACCAGTGGGCTTCACATGGGAAGGGGAAACAGTAATTAACCCTTTAGACCCCAATAGAATTCTAGAATGCTGCTGTAGAATGCTGCTTTATTAGAATGGTGCCGGGAGGGGATTGCCGCGGTTCTCACGGCTCCTGACAAATTTTGATATTTTGTGTGTTTTTAACTTTTTTTGCCATCGTTTCCTATGACCGAAAATAGCTTTTGGACATCAGAACAGCGATTTCTCACCTCGATCTGGACAAGGATGTTTTCTTTAATGAGTCGTACAGAAAGGATATAATGTTCTTCCCGGACCAGGCCCAAAACCCTGTCATTCGTAAGAAGAGGAGGTGCCGCTCCAGGGGTCGACAAGCCGGATGCCTGGCGAGACTGCATCGGCGAATGGATAATCCGCCTCTACCCCCCGTTCCACTGGTGAACGTGAAATCACTGGAGAATAAACTGGATGAACTTCGTTCGAGACTATCCTATCAACGGGATATTAAAAACTGTAATGTCCTATATTTCTCCTATAGTCCTGGCTGAACAAGGACATGGATAATATACAGTTAGCTGGGTTTTTCGTGCATCAACAAGACAGAGCAGCAGCCTCCTGTAAGATTGGGGGGTGATCTATTTTTCTTTATCAACAACAGTTGGTGTGCTCTAATATTAAGGAAATCTCAAGGTTTTGCTCGCCTGTTAGTACTTCATGATAAACTGTAAACCACACTATTTACCAAGAGAGTTTTCATCTATCTTCTTCATAGCTGTCTATTTACCACCACATACCGATGCTGGTACTAAGGCTGCACTCAGCGAGCTGTAGAAGGTCATAAGTAAACAAGAAAATCCTCCTCTTAGTGGCCGGGCACTTTAATGCAGGAAAACTAAAATCCGTTTTACCTCATTTCTACCAGTATGTCAAAAAACTCTAGACCACCTTTACTCCACACACAGAGATGCGCACAAAGCTCTTTTGCACTCCACCCACAAGAGCCATAGTGAGGTCAGACACTGATGTTGGGTGATTAGTCCTGGCTCGCAGTTTACATTCCAATTCATCCCAAATGTGTTCGATGGGGTTGAGGTCAGGGCTCTGTGCAGGCCAGTCAAGTTCTTCCACACCGATCTCGACAAACCATTTCTGTATGGACCTCGCTTTGTGCACAGGGGCATTGTCAGGCTGAAACAGGTAAGGGCCTTCCCCTAACTGTTGCCACAATGTTGGAAGCACAGAATCATCTAGAATGTCATTGTATGCTGTAGCGTTAAGATTTCCTAGCACAAACCATGAAAAACAGCCCCAAACTTTACACTTGGCACTATGCATTGGGGCAGATAGCGTTCTCCTGGCATCTGCCAAACCCAGATTCATCCATCGGACTGCAATATGGTGAAGCGTGAAATATTACTCCAAAGAATGCGTTTCCACTGCTCCAGAGTCCAATGGCAGCGAGCTTTACACCACTCCAGCCGATGCTTAGCATTGCACATGGTGATCTTAGGCTTGTGTCGGCTGCTCGGCCATGGAAACCCATTTCATGAAACTCCACACGAACAGTTATTGTGCTGAATTACTTCGAGGCAGTTTGGAACTCGGAAGTGAGTGTTTCAGCCGAGGACAGAAGATTTGTACTGTGCATGATGGTTAGCACAGAGACACACAAACCCCTTACTAACGTTGATAGCATGTAGAAAAAGCCTATGATGTATGTTACAGTAGATGCATTAATAACAGATTAATAATGAATTAATAATACATTCATTCATAGTAGATTAATAGAAAAACGTTAGAAAGAGTTAACTCTTATTTTGAAGGGACAGGAAGTGTTGGCTGTGCATTTGGCCAATGACAGACATTCCACATGTAACCCCACCCATTGCAATTCAAAATATCAAGTTG
Source organism: Oncorhynchus mykiss (assembly GCF_013265735.2). NCBI lineage: Eukaryota > Metazoa > Chordata > Actinopteri > Salmoniformes > Salmonidae > Oncorhynchus > Oncorhynchus mykiss. The sequence continues at coordinate 60,413,329 of NC_048569.1, read as the reverse complement.
TTTTTTATATGCATAAATCGAGATAACAAAAAACTAACCATTAAAAAAAAAAAGAGAGAAAAAAATGCATAAAAAGCTAATTGTTTTGTTCATGTTCTGAAAACGAGATGACAAAAATCAAGGCTTTCTCGTTTTGAAAAAAACCAACAGTTTTCACGTTGCTGTTTTACATCGGAAAACCATTGGCCACGATATACACGGAACCCCACCTCCCCTAACCCCGTTTGTCTGTACAATAATTTGGAAGGGGTGCTTTCAGGACCACTGCAAGCCAGATTCTTGAATACAATTACATTTTCATTTGCTCAACCTGTTGTCTAGGTGATTAGTCATTATGCAGATGGAATTTGTGACAAAATGTACACAGGAAATAATTATTAAACATACTTTTTTAAAACGATGGTAGTGCTTTCAGCTTTCTATCACCTGCATGTGCAGACGACATACAGGGTATTCGGATAAGTTTTCAGACCCCTTGACTCCTTCCACATTTTGTTACATTACAGCCTTATTCTAAAATTGATTAAATTGTTTTCCCCCCTCATCAATCTACACACAATACCCCATAATGACAAAGCAAAAACAGGTTTTTATACATTTTTGCACCTAATACATTGTTTTTAAATATCACATTTACATAAGTATTCAGACCCTTTACTCAGTACTTTGTTGAAGCACCTTTGGCAGCGATTACAGCCTTTACTCTTCTTGGGTATGACACTACAAGCTTAGCACGCCAGTATTTGCGGAGTTTCTCCCATTCTTCTCTGCAGATCCTCTCAAGCTCTGTGACGTTGAATGGGGAGCGTCACTGCACAGCTATTTTCAGGTCTCTCCAGAGATGTTAGATCGGGTTCTGTGCTCTGGGCTGGCTGTGTGCTTAGGGTCGTTGTCCTGTTGAAAGGTGAACCTTCGCCCCAGTATTCAAGGGTTGCTCTGTACTTTCTCCGTTCATCTTTCCCTTAATCCTGACAAGTCTCCCATTCTCTGCCGCTGAAAAACATCCCCACAGCATGATGCTGCCATCATCAGACTTCACCGTAGGGATGGTGCCTGGTTTCCTCGAGACCTGACGCTTGGCATTCAGGCCAAAAAGTTCAATCTTGGTTTCATCAGACCAGAGAATCTTGTGTCTGGTGCCTTTTGGCAAATTCCAAGCAGGCTGTCATGTGCCTTTTCCTGAGGAGTGGCTTCCGTCTGGCCACTCTATCATAAAGGCCTGATTGGTGGAGTGCTGCAGAGATGGTTGTCTTTCTGGAAGGTTCTCCCATCTCCACAGAGGAACTCTGGAGTTCTGTCAGAATGACAATTAGGTTCTTGGTCACCTCCCTGACAAACGCTGTTCTTTCACGATTGCTCAGTTTGGCCAGGCGGCCAGCACTAGGAAGAGTGCCAAGCATCAAATCTGAAGGAACCCAGGCACCGCTCATCACCTCACCAATACCATCCCTACGGTGAAGCATGGTGGTGGCAACATCATGCTGTGGGGATGTTTTTCAGCTGCAGGGACTGATGAACGGAGCAAAATACAGAGAGATCCTTGATGAAAACCTGCTCCGCAGCACATCAGACTGGGCGAAGGATCCCTTCCAACAGGACAATGACCCTAAGTACACAGCAAAGACAACACAGGAGTGGCTTCAGGACAAGTCTCAATGTCCTTGAGTAGCCCAGCCAGAATCCGGACTTGAACCCGATTGAACATCTCTGGAGAGACCTGAAAATAGCTGTGCAGCGACACTCCCCATCCAACCTGACAGAGCTTGAGAGGATCTGCAGAGAAGAATGGAAGAAACTCCCTAAATGCAGGTGAGCCAAGCTTGTAGCGTCATACCCAATTAGACTCGAGGCTGTAAACGCTGCCAAAAGGTGCATGAACAAAGTACAGGGTAAAGGGTCTAAATACTTACAGTATGTAAATGTGATAATTTTTCGTTTTTAATACATTTGCAAAAATGTCTAAAAACCTGTTTTTGCTTTGTCATTATGGAATATTGTGTGTATATTGAGGAAAAACAATTTAATCAATTTTAGAATAAGGCTGAAACGTAACAAAATGTGGAAGAAGTGAAGGTGTCTGAATACTTTCCGAATGCACCCGAATGCCCACGTTGTCACTTGATTCTCCCGATTGACTCACTCACATTCATCTGGTCAAACCAGTTAGACCAGCACCTATCTCTGAGAGCACACTTCCCTATTACATTGTTGATAACAGATCAGCATTTGACTGCCATCTCTTGCAGAAACAAAGTTGTATCACATAACTGGATGGACAATTGAAACAGGTATTTGCCATGGTTGTATTTTAATGAAAATAATACATAGATGTCTAACATAATTCCTCACATCAAATTAAATAAAACAAAAGTATTTTCACATTTGATATGAAATAGTTGACCAATACATAGCACTGTAAAAAAACATTGGATATGGTCTAATCACTAACCAGAGCTGGTTGCAGACATAAATAGTTCTCAATGTCACATTGTAAAAGAGATTCTAGATATATCCAGTTAAACTAGAAAATCTTCAGACTAACTTTAACTCATCAGTGCCTTCTCAAAATGCATTTGTCCGTTTGGCCACCCAGCCATCCTGAGGGTAGAGAAGTGGACATTAGTATCCAGGGGCAAAAGGAGGAGGGTTCAGATACTCTGGCAGTAACCCACAGTCCGTGGGTCTAACAGCGGTGGCAGCAGTGATGGGTGGAAGGCCATTGTCAATCTCTCCTGGTAGCATCTGATACTCGTTATCAGCAGCTGTATCAATGTCCCTATCTCTAGCCTCCACGGCTGTGAGTTTCCCCTGGTCTTGCCCCTGCTCATCCTCCACACTAATCTCTGCATACATGTGCTCCTGAGAGGCACTTCTCTTCTTATGGAACTTCCTCCTGAAGTAGCTCAGGTTGCTGACCACGGACTTTACATCTTGATTCTTCTGTTGGTTGGAGTTTGGGTCCTGGTGGTGTGTGTTTGGTCGGGTCTGTGGTCTGCCTGTACCCACAGTCCTGGGTTCTGTGGGACCTTTAGATGTTGTGCTGCTCTGGTCCGTGTCCTTTCTCTGTGGTAGAGCAGGGCCTCTGGCAGGTAACTCAGGAGGTTGGTCCGGCTGGGCCGTGGTGACTACATGCATTTTCCTGGGCAATGGCACTGGTTTAGCAGTATGATCTACCTGGAATGAAAATAATACATTCCATATAAGAGTACAGTCTAACCTTAGTTTGCTTAACCTACAATGAAATATGTAGGTATTTAGTTTTTTTTAGACCCAGAGTTAGGAAACCTCAATATTATGTCAATGTAGGCCTACAACACATTTGCAATAGCATTATCTCACCATTCAAAGTATGAAAATAAAGATTTAGCCCTATCCCCCAACAAACACATACTGTAAACACTATGATAGTCCAGCGTCTTTACCATGCTTGGGGTTTGGAAGCTCAGTGTGTTTAACTCAGTCTCCAGGCAGGGGTAGAGTCTGGGAGAAGGTGTGTTTGGAGATACAGGTGGTTTGCTAGTGTTTGGAGGTGGGCCGGCAGGGTCACTCAATGTGCTGGGACGATGTGGGAGGGCAGGTGGAATGTCCTCAGCTACTTTCAGATGAGTACTACTGTGCATGTGTGGGGGGTTATTTGGCAACACACCATGATTAGGGTTCATGGCTGGTCTTTTGGGGAATAACAGTTCTGCGTAATCAGTCTTGTCCTTTGATACCTACAACAAGAAGTAGATGAAGGGGAAGAATGTTGAGTCAAACACACGTCAATTCACTAATGTATCCACAACAGTGTACAGAAATGCAGCACAGTGTACCGTACCCCTGTGTGTTTATGCTATATGAGACCAACTCAATTCAAGCCTATAGCGTACTGGTGTGTATACAAAATAAACAATACGGTCGTTTGTAGTTTACTGAATCAAGTATAGTTCCTCACCTGTCCACAAGCTACAGTCAGCAGCTCATTGAAAGGCATGATAGGCACCCTGCGGTGAAAGTTCACCAGGTCTTGCAGTGAGCTGTGATGCATGTCCTCTCCTACAATAATGTAGCGATTGTCCTTCAGCACATCGATCATGAAGTGCCTGCACCGATCAGTGGCACTAGATGTACAGGGAATTTATTTTGATAAGGAAATGCAGATGGACTTTGAACTACACCGTTGAATAGAACATGACGTTTCAGAGTGGGTAGTATGTGGCATTGACGTAGAATAGGATAAAAGCTATAGAAACAGAACACTTATTGTCATCAGCTGAACAAACAACCAATCTAATGATGCCTCACCTGGAGTTGTCTATCTCATGTACAAAGCACAGAGGCTTACCGATAGGAGAGTGTGTATCCTATCCTGCTTTCACTGACACGGATCAGGAAGTAGCCTGTGGGATTGGACAGGAGCATTTCCTCAGCAACCCTGCGGTGAATAAACACTACGACGTTAGAACAAACTTAGTGCCCTACTGTAAGACAATAACAGTCAAAGCATACAGTATATCCTTCACCACAAGCCACACATTGGTCTCATCTATGTTGTTTATCAGGGAAAAGAAACAGACACACAATTTGAGAACTTACTTCCTGGAAATAATGCCATGGAACCATTCTGGAACTACCCCATTCCTGATGACACAGTCCAGTTGGAACTCAGTGAACCAGGAATGGGCGTCATGTCTTCCCTGAGTCTGTGTTCCATCCATACCCCCCCAGTTGTGTCCTGGTAACATACAGTAAAGAATGATGTCAGGAAGCACCCCTCATTCTCTAATGTTATTCCATTGCCAGTTTGACATGTCAACAATAATTTTTTTAAAGGACAGTGAACACATTTGGTATAAATTACAGATTTAATGTCCAGTTATAAACTGTAAGAAGGTAAAATATATAATCACCCTAATTTCAAAGAGCACTTCGCTATTGCTCTGATTGTTCCTCTATAATTTGCAGTTTCTGAATTCAAAGAGGAAGACCATTCAGCTGGCTGGTTGATACACTTATTTACATTAGGGCAACAAAGACATCTATGCTGCCAAATATTTAGTAGCACTAATAAACCTTGGATTAGTATTACGTATATCTTCAACTACATTTAAACTGAGACAGTTAACAAAGTGAAATAGCTTCACATACATGATACATTGTTGGCCTCAATGGAATTCTTTATTTTTTTTACTCTGCTCTTAATATTCAAATATTATTTAGACAAGTGGGTAAAACCAGATACAAAAAATGCATCCAAATGAGTACAATACTAAAACTATAGTAATACCCGAGTAATTAGGCCTACTAACTATACATCTGCATACCACATTGTCTAACAAAACAAATACTCTTCTTTGAAAATGTACATAATAAGAAAAGTTGTCCAATCCCACAAATAAAACGAACATTACATTTTGTCTACGCACCTGTTGTGGCCAGTTACAATTTTTGTCGCCTTTTCAATAAAGCAATTTACCTCATGAGGAGCAACTCGAAACTGGAGCTTTGCTCTGTTCACACACCTTTACAAGTTAGCTCCTGTGAGGGAAAAGGGTGGAGATATTTTTCCCAAGCGTGAATCTGGTAGGTCTATCGTCGTAAAATAGCCTTGCCTAGCCTCAATACCAATTACAGCTTTATCAAGCTAATTTAAACATTTCATTTTAATTCTATAGGAGTAGTCCTCTTCAATATATACGATTGATAAGATATACAGCACAGGTGCAATCGAAAGTAAGAAAAATAAAAACGACAGTTTCGTTGTGGTCGATCTTGGGATATAAATATCTGACATTTCTGCATGGCTAACGTTTCCCTTAATATTATAGAAAGGAATTAATTGGGACAACAATTGATGGTAGCCTAATAAGTTGTAAGTAAATTGAGAAACTGCAGCAAGTTTTAAAATAATCATTTTAATAAATCATCAAAAGTACACATCTACAAAAGGTGTAGATCAATTCAGTAATATGTATGAAAGTACAGTACAATAATTTTTAGATCTTTCTTATTTACAATTGTTTTCTAAATGCCATTTCCCCCTCATTTACCATAGGTATCTATGAAATCCAAATTGTCTTGAACATGGAATGCTGGACTGATTTATGAACTGAAAAATATGTACAAATAGTGCCACCAAAAGGAAACGAAACCGTCATAATCGCTATTCTGAATAAACATTTGCCAGACCTATACAAGGTCCTGAACATACACAGCGGTTCAGCAAACTGACTGTGCCACTCGTGATGTTCTACACAAGAGAGGACATAAAAATCTCATCTGCAAAATCAGGGGGAAGTCGTTTCCTTTTGCTGTGATTTAATATGTGCTCAATTTCCTAGAAATGTTTGTGTTGACAAATGGAATGCAAGTTCCACATTAAGACGGATTGAATGGGAATGATGGGAGTGACAAAGTATAAAGAGAACAGAAAGCAATGCAATAATGATCCTTTGCACATGTCTAATATCAAATAAAAGCTCTTCAAGTCAAATGTGCAAACCCTCAAGAGGACCTACAGCCTCATGATGCATAGTTGCAAAGACCATGATATCAAGTATTAGGTGAAAATAAGACACGCTGTCATGGACAGTGGCAAATTCAGAGGGAAGGGCAAGCAAGGAAGGAGAACGAAACCGAAACGCAAACTCCAAATAAACAAAGCTACTGTCCTCCAGGCATCCATTTAACATTGTCACCCTATAACGGACTACAAATCACTGAGACTATGATTAAGTCTTGAGGATAGGGACTGGAAGAATATTTCAAATCTGGCAAGGGTTTCTACAAGGGCACTTTCATATTTGGATGTTGTTTCACTGAAAATACTGACTACATGTCCTCTTGACTCGTTGCTTGTGACATTTTAGTCCATTGCCATGTCACTAAATTGCCCCCTAGTGCTTAGATAAAGTACTGATGCCAATGCATTCAATGTAAAACTGCAACATTAAATCAAACCCAAAACACCCAGAATTAGATTGTCTTAATACTGGCACATTAATAGTAATTATCAACACCAAAATGTGGGTCTCTTCAGTTTCAAAGCAGCAAGTATTAGGAAAACATATAACTACTATCCTCGACTAAAAATAAGCTGCAGGAGTGGTTCTCTAGTGAAATGGACTGTCATTGCATATTGTATTTCAAATATTCTCAATACAGTAGGTTGACATTACTCAATTTAGTTCTTATAACCATAACATGTACTTTAGTTGGAATGGACTATAGGCCTACAAAACAACTACAAGGCAGACCATTGTCACTAATTTTCTGCCACAAATACTGACAACAGCAGCATTAAAACAGGCTTAGAAAGTCACAAAGGCCACACAAAACTAAACCCGAATGGTATTACAGTATCACAATTTAACAACCAGTAAACAAATAAGGAATAGGTTGAGGTTGGCATTTGAAAAGGTTGCCTAAGACATGACTTTACAAAATAATTATAATCCATGACAAAGTGATTATTACCACCCAAAAGATTCTCTCCGTTTCAGTGGTCTCCACATCACACACAATATTCATAATTGGGGCAAAGAAAACATTTTGTGGAGTGGTTTAATATTAAAACACATTTCGAATGCCAAAACCAAAGTTGTGGGCAATTTATGCAACTCAATTGTTAGGAAATGAATTGTGCTCCAACTAGACTGATGTTACTGTGGAACAGATTTCAACTGACAGCCACTGGAAGTTCCGGAATGTGATAGCTTGTATAGGAATATGTCAGTATTCTTTAGAACTAACAGAATAAGACTTTAAGACTGCTTTTGCAAATGTTAAGCAGTGAAGCCAATTTCATTTCTAAAGTGCAATCAAAATGTGCAGATATCGGCACAGAATTGTTTTACCACTCAAATATGGTTGATAAACCTTGCGCAGGAAACAAATTGGAACTGCATAACGATAGAGTACATGTAAAATGATGAACACAGGTCTTTTTATTTTATTTTTTAGGTATGTCTAAGATGGAATGTCCACTATTGAAGAAAAACAAAAAAAAAAATCATGATTAGGCAGCCAGTACGTTGCAATACATTTTAGTGAACTGTTAACAGAAATATATACATATTGGAGCAGATCGGCAATGTACATGAGGACGCGCAACTGCAACGCGTTTTGACTTCTCTACAGACAGCGTCAAAATGCGTTGCAGTTGTGCGTCCTCAAGTACAATGCCGATCTGCTCCAATATGTATATTTTCTGTTAACAGTTCCCTAAAGTTTATTACAACGTACTGGCCACCTACTCATCTTATTTCTTGGATTGCCTGCCATTTAGGGGCCTACCTTCCCACTGTCCTCACCTCACACATCTTCACTATTAACATGGTAAGACTTCAGAATTTTTCTAGGTATTATCTTAAGAAAATAAGTGTCTTTCTTGGATGGTAAATGAGTAATGTCAAGGTAGAATAGAGAGAATCACTATCATTTGAGAAAGGAAAAAACAGGGACGCATAGATCTCCATAGTAGTAGCTAGATGACACAGAAGGCAACTCTCTGACAGAAGACGTCACGATGTATATATGATGGTTAACTAGTCTTAACATGGAAATAAGCCACTGCTTTTAAGGATAAGGTTAATTCATGTTGAGAAGAAAAAAAAAAACTCACTAAGGATCAACTTTGGCAGCAGTGCAACCACATAGCAACATGAAGTATCTGTAACAATACCAGTTGCATAAGACAAAGAGAGGAGAGGGGGAGCAGAAGCCTAAGTGTAATTATGAGAAACGATATAAGAGCATGAGGAGTGCCCGGTATAGAGATCTCCATCTAACAACCCTGATTGATCCACCTGACCAATGAATACATCCATTTTTAAACTGGGGGACACATGGTGAATCAGAAAAAAAGCTCAAAACCCAAAGAGGCCTGGGATATGGGTAATGAGAAAGGGATGAGAACAGGGCGAAAGAGAGGAGAGCTCTGAGCAAGCTCAGTCCAGTTCTGTCCAGCTGTGGACAATGAGAAGGCCGTGGTCCTCACAGGAGGGCGCAGCGGAAGAAACTGCTCTTCTTGGGCTGCTCTGTGATCTTCACCCCCTGACTGCTGCCCTGAGGACTGTTGCCCTCCTGGAACACACATACACTCAATGTAAGTCAGAGGGAACACACATTATAGCCCATTGAAATAGATGTGCACATACTACACACACACTTACCAGTTTCTTGTCCATTTTCGCCTTGATGTCTCTGGCAAGGGTCATAAATGCCTGAAAATGTCAGGGGGGGAAAAAAAACAGGGCAAATAGAGATCAAATCAAAAGAGACAAAACAATGTGCATTGTCTTTCACTAATGCCACAACTTTACTGTACTCCCATTGTTTTTAGAACTGCTTGGAATGAGTCAACTCTGTAGGCTCGGCCCTAAACGGTGTGCTCGCTGTCACCTGGGGCTGCACGGCAAATGAAGCTGTCTATATGGATGTATGCATCTCTGTGGTAACTTGTATTTGTACAGGGTGAACTTTAAATGACTATAGATGAATCTGAGTTTGTCTTCAGGAATTCTGTCTTATTTGCATTTGTCTCACCCCTCACACAAGCCTTTAGATGCTGTGACACCCTTTGGGTGATCAGGTTACTGTAAACTTTGTATCATATGATTGGTCAATGGTGGTTGGTTTTACACCTTCAGATGTTTGAAATTAAGTTCTGTTCTCCCTCTTATCTTGCATGCAGTCCATTGGATAATGGTTGTATGATATTTCCTCAGACAATGGCCTAGTAGGCATCTCTTCGTTCATGCTTGGTCTTGTAAGTTAACCTTAATATTATGACTTGTGTGTGAATTAGAGGTCTTCACGGATCCACTTGTACCCGAATACCCAAGACCCAAACCGGGACTCGAGCGGGTCTGGATCCAGAATTCTAAATAAAGTCACGGGTCTGATCGTCACGGATATGTGTAAGGGCTGGTACAGATCCGAACGCAACTGCTGCAGTAGAGAGAGAGCAACATCTTAATAATTTATGCTGCTACTCTTGCTTTTCACGAGAGTGGAGCATGGCACGTGTAGCTTGTTTTTGGCCTATCATAAGCCATCAAAGCAGCAATACGCTACAGTCATAGAGCCTCTGTGTATGTCTAAAGTTAGGAGACATCTACTCAATGGAAGATGTAATTAAAATGATGTAATTAAATGTTAAAGGAGGATAGGCTACAATGACCAATAGCAAACAGCTAGGCTGCTACTTAATATTCTGAATGGAGTTGTTATTTCTAACTGTAGGATGAGAAACTGCAATTAGCCTAGCTAGCAAGCTTAATTAGCTTCTCCCGGTTTGATGCAGTCAAGACAGGTACTACATAATGATGTGACGATAAATAAGTTAGCTACGGCAGCCATTAGTCTACTATGGTGCGAGTCGTCTTGGTTGGTTGCCATCTCTTCCTCCCGTGTCACTCGCTCACAGTTCGGCCCCTCCCCCACCTGCTAAAGCAGCACCTCTCTCTCCCTCGTACGCTTTAGCTCCAGTTAATAGAGTAGCTTGTAAAAATAATTCTGCTGTTTCCCTCACTCGGATCAGACCGGGTCTGGAGCCAACCAGGTCGATACGGAATGGGTCTAGTTGTCCTCGGGTTCGTTTGGAATGGGTCACAATATTTAAAAATATATATTTATTCATATCGGGTCTGGGTGGGAAAGCCCAGATCCATTTTGGACTTGGACCCGTGAAGACCTCTAATGTGAATCCATTCATTTAACAGAGTTATTAAATATTACTTGCTTTGATTCTCTTCTCATGACCATTCCTTGATCTTAGTCAGCTAAACACATAATTGCACATGGTTTTACTATAATGTTAAATCGAGTCAGGCATTTGGTTTAATAGACTTTGATCATATTAATTGCATAGTCTTATCACATTTTACCCCACTGCAACTCACATTCTCCACGTTGATGTTGGCCTTTGCACTGGTCTCCATAAACTTAATACCGTACTCCAACGCTAACTGCCAACAGGAGATAAGAGGGACACACACAACATGTAGATAGATTTCTTATTGTACTGTCCATGTTGCCTCGCAAAGCCACCTGATCCCGTGAGCTTACATGCAGCGTTTTAATGTAAGTTTGTGTGGATCAGGTGCCCTTGAGTGGCTACATGGACAGTATCACAATCAGAAATCAACATCTACTCTATAGACACTGAGTTATTTAGTTTATGATATACTTTTCATTAACTGGTCAGTGATCACCCACCTTTTCCCCTCTGTCTTTGGACACCTGTCGCTTGTCATTGACGTCACACTTGTTGCCCAGCACCATCTTCTCCACATCTGCAGAGGCATGCTAGACAGGAAGAGAGGATAAGTCATCCATAGCATTTATAGAGCAATGCAACGCCTTCAATTTCACTAACTTCTGTTCTCCTGCAGAGATGTAAATGTTACTATTTCTGACGACTACCTCCTCTATATTCCTTATCCAGTTCTTGATGTTTTCAAATGACTTCTCGTTGGTGATGTCGAAGACTAACATGATGCCCTGGGGAGGAAGAAAAAACAAACAACCAATTTAACAGAGCATGTCAGATATTAGCATCCTGTTAAACTTGAGAAACCTGTACACTTGGGAGGATAGCGAATTGTTATAAAGGGCCTAAACAGGATTCCAGGGTGATTGTACCCACCTCCCATGGATGATCTCAGGTATGTACTGCTTCATTTACAACTCTAAAAAGGGAGCGGCTCAAACTAGTTTGGAAATATATTAGTTGATGCACTGATCGCCATGAACGTCTCTGAATATGATTTTAAAAAAATAATTAAATTCAAACTAAGTTCTTAGCTAGCTAGGCATATGCTTAGTACATTTCTGACATTGTGAGAGTGACATAGTGAAGCAAGGCAACTGACCATGGCTCCTCTGTAATATGCCGTTGTGATTGTTCGAAACCGCTCCTGGCCAGCTGTGTCCCTGGTAAGAGAACAACACAATGAGAGCCTTTCATTCCTATCCCTGAATCAACCCACTTGTTGAATTATAGGCCAATTGTGAGCACTCCCAAGGTGCTCTTTCTAATACATAATTTAAGACACTGTGTGAAGAAGTCAAAGGGCTGTCTTACCATATCTGTAGCTTGATCTTCTTCCCGTCTAGTTCTATTGTTCTAATTTTGAAATCAATACCTAAAAAGGCAAAGAGGATTAGCAAGAGTGAGACAATTCTTGCATTTCTACCCACCTAAAATAGATGTACATTTCACTGTCATCTCAGAGTTGTAAATGACAAAGGATTTTTGAAACAACCATTTGACGTTGATGTACAGCACTGTTTATGCACAGGTGGCAAAAGCAGACTGCATTCAACATTTGCTCGGAAGCTAGCAAGTACTTATTTGCATGACACCAAGTCCAGAGTGACTGGGTTCTGGCTAGGGAGGCCCATTTTTTTAGATGATGTTGCAAGCCACACACAGGAAGTCAACGATTTCAATGTAAATTGCTGCAAAACTTAAGGGGAGACCTCACCTCCGAGCTAACCTTTCTGTAATGCAACTCTCAGCTAAAATTGGACTGCTTGCTGTGTATGAACATCACTGCTAGATTAGCTAGCTAGAATACACAATATGACCAAAAGTATGTGGACACATGCTCATCAGGTTTACCCAATAAATTACTGGGAGTTTATACATGTAGTGTGCGACTCTGTTTTTATAGACACCTGCTCGTCAAACATCTCATTCTAAAATCATGGGCATTAATATGGAGTTGGTTCCCCCATTGCTGCTATAACAGCCTCCACTCGTCTGGGAAGGCTTTCCACTAGATGTTGGAACATTGCTGCGTGGACTTGCTTCCATTCAGCCACAAGGGCATTAGTGAGGCCGGGGACTGATGTTGGGGCGATTAGGCCTGGCTCGCAGTCGAAGTTTGAATTCATCCCAAAGGTGTTTGATGGGGTTAAGGTCAGGGCTCTGTGCAGGCCAGTCAAGTTCTTCCACACCGATCAACAAACCATCTGTTGGTGCACAGGGGCATTGTCATGCTAAAACAGTAAAGGGCCTACCTCAAACTGTTGCCACAAAGTTGGAAGCACATAATGGTCTACAATGTCCTTGTATGCTGTAGCGTTACAATTTCCCTTCTCTGTAAATAATGGGCCTAGCCCAAATCATAAAAAACATTATTCCTTCTCCACCTAACTTTACAATTGACACTATGCATTGGGGCAAGTAGTGTTCTCCTGGCATCCGCTAAACCCAGATGGTGTGATTGACCACTCCAGAGAACACTTTTCCACTGCTCCAGAGTTCAATTGGGGCGAGCTTTACACCACTCCAGCCGAAGCTTGGCATTGTGCATGGTGATCTTAGGCTTGTGTATGGCAGTTCGGCCATGATAAAAAAAAAAATAATGAAGCTCCCAAAGAACAGTTATTGTGTTGGCAGTTTGGAACTCAGTAGCAATAGTGAGCGTTGCAACCAAGGACAGACGATTTTTAAGCACTGAGCTTGTGTGGCCTACTACTTCATAGCTGAGCCGTTGTTGCTCCTAGATGTTTCCCCACAATAACAGCACATAGTTGAACGGGGTAGCTCTAGCAGGGCAGACATTTGACAAACTGACTTGTTGTTAAGGTGGCATCCTATGAAGGTGCCACGTTGAAAGTCACCGAGGTTTTCAGTAAGGTCATTCTACTGCCAATGTTTGTCTATGGAGATTGCAAGGCTGTGAGCTCGATTTTATACACCTGTCAGCAACGGGTGTGGCTGAAATAACGGAATCCACTCATTTGAACTAGTGTCCACATACTTTTGTGTGTGTATATATATATATATATATATATATAAGTGTAGTTACTTAGTCAGGGTAGTTTACTTGCTCACCTGACAGCTAACGTTAGCTAGATAGCTAAGGAGTCAGCTGGTGACGTCGCCAGCTAAAAAAATATCATGAACATTTCAATTTGAGGTATGCCGGGGATGCTGAAGTGCTGGTTTTATTGTCAAGCGAGCCCTGTAAACAAGCCGGTTGTTTCCTGGCTGGAGAACTAAATGCTAACCAAACAAGCTCTAGTTAGCTAGCGTTAGCATGACAGGATGGGCGCTCACCACCAATATTGCTAGTTGGGGTCGAGAGCTAGCTACCCCTCCTCCTGCATAACTTTTCGAACCACAAAACTTACGAAATGTACATACCTATTGTCGAGATAAACGTTGAGTTAAACGCATCTTCTGAAAATCTGAACAACACACAAGTCTTTCCGACGCCAGAATCGCCGATTAACAGTAATTTGAACAAGTAATCGTAAGTCTTCGCCATGTTATTAGCTATTGCGGAAATCCCGCCCGGCAGCTGTGTAAAGAGATATGGTTAGTTGAAAAAAATATTTGGATATGTCACTTCTTTTTCGATTTATACTGGACCAGTGATTGGACAAACAACATGTCACTCTTGACAGCAGTCGTGGCTCCGGAAGCGCGACTTCCCCACTGTCAATCAAAATAGAAAAGGCAGCTGATTGTGCGTTTGCAGTCAATGTCCCACCCATTAAGATGTGATCCCACCCATTATATGATCTCACCCTTTATACAGTTTTACAACTTCTCAGCTTCACATTCACGACAACAATATCAGTGTACAGTCTGAAAGCCGTGCGATAATCTTGTTATCAAAGTACAGTGCCAGTGAAATAACAATAACAATAACCAAGAGAAGCAATGTCGGTAAGTGTTTTTTCTTTGCTCATGTGAGAAGTAGCCACATATATACCGTTATCGTGTTTACACCATTGGAATAGCCAGTCAAATACTGTAGGCCTAATTCTTTATTGTAGGCCTTGCTTTCATTGGTGTAAAGTACTTTAGTAAAAATATATACCCAAAAGTACTCGTTACATTTCGAATGCTCAGACAGGACAGCAATATGGTCCAATTCACGCACCTATCAATATAACGTTTTGGCATCCCTTCTGCCTCTTATCTGGTGGACTCACTAAACACATACTGTTTGTACATTTTGTCTGAGTGTTACTGTCTGTCCGTAAGTAAAAAATCGTGCTGTTTGCTTAATATAAGGAATTTGATGTATAGAATTTTCATTGGACTTTTATTCAAGTATGACGATTGATTACTTTTTCAACACATGTCATAAACAAATTAAGTAGTGGGGCTTGTCCCGGGAATGGGATACATGTCTGGGCATGCCTCAAAAATTGCTCTCTGAAGTTTTTGTATCAGACATGAGAGGGCGCCCTTGACTTATTTACATAAAAACCATAGTTCTATCAAATGTTATTATAACCCAACGATTTCCATTCTAATCTGGGTTTATATCTTTCTATGGATCTTAATGTATAAACTGTACAGTCATATATTTACACATTCATCCGTATTGCAGCTCGCTAAGGACCTAATGCACCCTACTTTGCTGGCTGAGAGGCAAAGACACAAGAAGAAGAGGTTGGTTCAGAGTCCCAACTCCTACTTCATGGATGTAAAATGCCCAGGTGAGTATTAAGGATGTACAACTTCCCAAGTTTGCGATTTACCATTAGGGCTGGGAATTGCCAGGGACCTCACAATATGATATTATCACAATACACATGTGCCGATATGATATGCATTGTAATTCTCACGATTCTGTATATGCGTTGCACTTCCATACTGATATTTTATTGCGATTTGATGGTCCAAATATTGCTCACTATATATCTGCTGCAGAGAGACCATGAGAAAATGATTTTTGATTAGTCATGGAAATAAATGTGTTGGAAACATGTTGTCTCACTATAGAAAGAAGACCGGGAACGAGCTATTGGATGAACAATACTGGAGTTTTTTGGCACAGAAAATGAAAAAGCACAACGCTTGCTCACCATAGCCTGTGTGCGCCTTGAGCCTTTACCTTTTCAATGAGGATCTAATTGTTTGATTGTACCTCGACTCTCATTGGTTGAGGGCCTGACACTTTTTTCCATTACCAATATTTATTCACAGACACTGTAGTAAACTATATTTAAGTGAATTTCCTTGGAGAGATTACTGCCAAGTGATTCTCTTCCGCCCATGTGTAGGCAGCCTACTCTATTTAATTGAGACCACACATACTGTAGGCACACTTGATCTTGCAAGCCCAACTAGGAGAGGAGAGGTAGGCCATTGAACTTGGAAGCAGTGAATTCTGAGTGTGTGAATAATGTGACAAAAGGTTGCTTTTAATACAGTAGGTAGGCCCAGGCTAATGCATACAAAGCAAAAAGACAATCGTTTCCAAATAATATGCGCAACCAAAAAAAACAATTTTCATCCCAAAATTGTCTGTCTGACTGGCCGCTCCTGCCCACAGCATGGAAAATTACGATGCACCACAATGATCTCTGTCAGGACACGCAGCCCTCTACTTGGAGTCAAAGTATGGATACTGTATGTCTTGCAAAATAATATAATGATATGTAACTATTTCCCCACCATCACTATTTACCATACTCCATTGATAAACTATGTGTATGTATGTATGTACGTATGTATGTACAGGGCGGCGGGCGGCCTAGTGGTTAGAGCGTTGGGCCAGTAACCGAAAGGTTGCTAGATAAAATCCCCGAGCTGATATGATAAAAATCTGTCGTTCTGCCCCTGTACAAGGCAGTTGACCCACTGTTCCTAGGCCGTCATTGTAAATGACGCGGCAGGGTAGCCTAGTGGTTAGAGCGTTGGACTAGTAACCGGAAGGTTGCGAGTTCAAACCCCCGAGCTGACAAGGTACAAATCTGTCGTTCTGCCCCTGAACAGGCAGTTAACCCACTGTTCCCAGGCCGTCATTGAAAATAAGAATTTGTTCTTAACTGACTTGCCTGGTTAAATAAAGGTAAAATAAATAAAATTGTAAATAAGAATTTGTTCTTAACTGACTTGCCTGGTTAAATAAAATAAATAAAAATGGTGTTCACATTATTATTCTAATAACATTATCTAAAATAATTATAATTTACAACAAATAAATGAAGCATGAAAATAAAGCATTTATTTACAAAGGCTTATTAAAGGGATATATTGGGATTTTGGCAATGAGGCCCTTTAGCTACTTCCCCAGAGTCAGATGAACTTGTGGATACCATTTTTATGTATCTTTTCTGAAGTTAAGCAGGGTTGGTCTTGGTCAGTCCCTGGATGGGAGACCAGATGCTGCTGGAAGTGGTGTTGGAGGGCCAGTAGGAGGCACTCTTTACTCTGGTCTAAAAAAAAATCCCAATGCCCCAGGGAAGTGATTGGGGACACTGCCCTGTGTAGGGTGCTGTCTTTCGGATGGGATGTTAAACAGGTGTCCTGACTCTCTGAGGTCATTAAAGATCCCATGGCACTTATTGTAAGAGTAGGGGTGTTAACACCGGTGTCCTGGCTAAAATGACCAATCTGGCCCTCAAACCATTCACGGTCACCTAATAATCCCCAGTTTACAATTGGCTCATTCATCCCCCTCCTCTCCCCTGTAACTATTCTCCAGGTTGTTGCTGTAAATGAGAATGTGTTCTAAGTCAACTTACCTGGTAAAATAACAGATAAATAAAACATATATAAGGGAACAGAAAAACATATTTGTTTCCCCGTTTATTCCAGGCTGCTACAGGATCACCACAGTGTTCAGTCATGCCCAGAGAGTGGTGCCCTGTGGCGGCTGCTCCTTCGTCCTGTGCCAGCCCAGAGGGGGCAAATGTCGCCTCACTGAGGGTAAGACGTTGTACAATCACATTGCTCAAGAGCCTGAACTTATACAGTAGCATAGACGCACACTATATCAGTTTAGAGCTCTACTAATTATGAACTTCAACTCCTCTTTCTCGCCTCTGTCCAGGCTGCTCGTTCAGAAGAAAGCAACACTGAGGGAGGTTACAGTTGTGAGCTTTCAACTCTGATAGTCGTGGAAGGTGGACCATGAAGGATTCTGACTGTTCAGCCTTAATTTTAGCTTACATTATGTTGATTGGAATGGGTATGTTTAGCTGAGCTGATTGACAGTGTTTTGATCTTATTGTGATGTCTTTCATGCAAAATACAAGCAGATTAATGTTCAGCTACAATATTATGTCTTCTTTTCATATTGAATAGGAATAATATGATATAATATAAGTTGAAATAGTCTCCCTCTGTATGTGTATGAAATGGTTTTTTTTTTTTAAATAATCAAATAAATATTCGCTTCAGCCAGGTGACTTTTTTTTTGTAAAAATGTATTAGATTGAAAGAGGGAAAGGTGAATGAAACATTTCAACACAGACTCAAGTCAAATGAGAAGCTTTTTTCACGGGCCAAGGATGAGAAGCCATGATCACCTTCACAGACAACAATAAAAACATTTGAGGGTTCATCTTCTCTGGTATTTGTATTCTTTGGTTTCGAGAGTTCCCCTGCCGGAAAGTGGTGAAAAACTGGAGCAATACATCTTCTCAATAACTAACATTATTCTACTATATACAATAAGTATCCATGTTTTATTACCTTGATTGAGGCTCCAGTGGTGCTTATTTGGCATAACGTTTACTGCATATGCTACCACCACATTTAATACCAGGAATGTGATTTTACATCCAAGGCTCAGGCAGTCAAATGTAGAGCTGGGATAGTGGAAAGGAGGTGCTATAAAGCTGCATGTCAGCATATGGTGGCACTTTAAAACCATACAGATTATAGGTTAAGTCAGAGGATGGGATGATGTTCTTTAAAGGATTTGCATGAGGCTCTTTTCACATCAAAAAACATTTTGAGTTTGGCTTTGGCAAACCCTCCACCTGACTGTCGGTCATAGTATTTTACCACCACAAGTAGCACCACAGACATGTTCACCATACTTTCCTTGAGTCATCCTTTCGTCTCAACGACCATGTTAACACACGCAAGCACACCAAAGGTAGAATATTGGCTCATTCTGAAAAGGCACAGTCCAACCTGTGAATATGGTCACACACATTGTGAATGCATTAAATATGACCATGTCGATGGGTGCATGGACAGTAAAGCTGATTCCTGTAAACTGTTCACATAAGACCTCGAGGTGGAGCTCATGAATCATACGTAAAATGAAAACCATGTCACAAGACCCATTTCAAAAACATGCTCTTGGAGTGCACACTTCAGATATGAATTGTTGTTTTTTCTATTCTTTACTAATTGGCCTGAATAATTGGCCTGAAAGACTGTTTGTAAATATGGTCATAATCCATTTTATTTTATTGCTGGTCTATAATCTCAAAAGTTCCATGAAACAAAATGCTGTAAACATAAGAAATGGGATTCGAGGAAGCTGGTGATTTGGAATGCATTTCTCTTAAAGAGAGAGAGAGAAAGTTGTGACTTAAAAAGAGAAGAGAAAATGAAGGGTACAAGTATTTAAGTTAATCCCCTTTCCCTGGGAATAAGACTTTACAGCTGGAAATGTGGAACGAAATTGAATATTTATGGAATGTTGCAAGACTTTTATCCTTTCCATCTTCTTCATCATGTTTATAAGCTGTTGAGCTCTTGCAGTGTTTGGTCCAGGACTTGATGCATCCCCAAGTTCTCTTCTTTAGCACCTGCTAATTTTTCTGGAAAGTAAAAAAGAACGACATATTGAAGAATAATTGAATGAAACCACACAGGACAGGAGCATCATAAAGTTGATTCATATTCATTCATTCTCCTTAGGTTTGGTAAACAATAGTCTACACTGACGCCAAAGCGGTCCTTATACCGTATGTCCAACAGCTGTTTAACATAAGTGCTGTGGTCATGTTAAGTTGTTCCATATGCAAACCCCAACCACACTAAAGAACCCTACCCCAAAACAAAAGGCAGATTTGCGTGCATAAAATGGATGATGGCGAAGTCTGCCTCTATTCAGCAACTATGTACAGTGACAGTCTATTGAAAGCAATTTGTTGAACTGAACTGAAGACAAAGCCACCGGACATTTCCGATCTTATGAGCTGTAAACAAAATGCACACGTTTTAAAACACGTTGCTGTGAACACACCTCAAATACTTAAAACTGCAACCACAACCAGGAGTGTGTTAGTCAAGAGATACACAGTTGTGTGACATTTATGCAAAAGAGGTGAGGGACACTCAACGTGAATGCACACGTCACTCCATAAATTCTCACCTTCTTAAAACAGTTGTTTTGAAACATTGAAACATTGAATTCAAGAAGAAAGGCTGGTTTAGACGTAGGAAAGATTAGGCTTTTAATGAGTTTCATTTGCACAGTGAGATGGACAGAAGGCACAGAGAACGGCCTGTGTTTCTGGAAGCGAACCCTGGGACACAGTAGGCCTACAGTGGGAAAGGGTGAGAGGACAGACACCCTAGAGGCAGCATGAGACAGACAGGAAGAGACATCTACAAGGAGGTCATGTCATTGAGGGCATGGTCCAGCTCCTCGCTGATTGCCTTGTACTTCAGCTTCTGAGCGTACAGTTCATCTGGAGGTCAAAGCGCAGCAGGAAGTAGTGCAGGTAAGGCCCAAGGGAAGCAGCAGTAGCAGAGAGAGAGAGGTGGAGGACAGGGAATGAGAAAAGAAATAGCAGCAAAAAGAGAGGGAAGAGAAATAGAGGACAGGTCACTGGTTGCAGAAGAGAAAATTCATACAGTATAAACATTTAAGAACAGAAGATGCCAGAAAGATAAGAGATGTTTGTCTACCTGTGAGCATTTAAAAATAAAAATGTGGTTGCAAATCTTTTTTTATGGGCAGGAGGTGACTGACTACCTTATGCAATTAAGCCCATTTAAAGGTTTTCATCAAAGTACTTCATACCGGTAAACCCATTCCATGTGGCTTTAGGACCAAATATGCTGATCTAAAAGGAATTTGAGCATACTTTGTCCTTTGTGCAGACAGCAGACACAAAAAGTGGTTCTCTTTGGAAGCCGGCGTTTTGCCGGTTAGTAGAGAAGTGGCCTACATATTTCTTTACACTTGAGACCACAGCAGTGTGTTTTATTAGCTTGTCGGAGAAGTTTCCATACGTTTGGCAAGGTACCATTTCTTCCAGAGAAATATTTCCAGCTAGTTGAAACACAAAACCCTTGCTGGGACCGTGTCAACGTGAACCGTTATCACAAAATGGAACTGTGTATATTAAGATGATGTTTCTTTGCTCACGGAGAGGATTAAATAACCACACCTCTTGACCTAGGAAACTACATCCACCGAGGATTCCTGAACAAGCTTTGACATCTTTAGTAATGAAATAAATTGGAACGTCTCCCTGGGAGAAATGTACAGTGCCTTGCGAAAGTATTCGGCCCCCTTGAACTTTGCAACTTTTTGCCACATTTCAGGCTTCAAACATAAAGATATAAAACTGTATTTTTTTGTGAAGAATCAACAACAAGTGGGACACAATCATGAAGTGGAACGACATTTATTGGATATTTCAAACTTTTTTAACAAATCAAAAACTGAAAAATTGGGCGTGCAAAATTATTCAGCCCCCTTAAGTTAATACTTTGTAGCGCCACCTTTTGCTGCGATTACAGCTGTAAGTCGCTTGGGGTATGTCTCTATCAGTTTTGCACATCGAGAGACTGAAATGTCTTTCGTGTCGTCTGAGATTCCCAAAGATTGGAAAGCAGCTGCGGTCATCCCCCTCTTCAAAGGGGGGACACTCTTGACCCAAACTGCTACAGACCTATATCTATTCTACCCTGCCTTTCTAAGGTCTTCGAAAGCCAAGTCAACAAACAGATTATCGACCATTTCAAATCCCACCATACCTTCTCCGCTATGCAATCTGGTTTCAGAGCTGGTCATGGGTGCACCTCAGCCACGCTCAAGGTCCTAAACGATATCTTAACCGCCATCGATAAGACACAGTACTGTGCAGCCGTATTCATTGACCTGGCCAAGGCTTTCGACTCTGTCAATCACCACATCCTCATTGGCAGACTCGACAGCCTTGGTTTCTCAAATTATTGCCTCGCCATGTTCACCAACTACTTCTCTGATAGAGTTCAGTGTGTCAAATCGGAGTGTCTGTTGTCCGGGCCTCTGGCAGTCTCTATGGGGGTGCCACAAGGTTCAATTCTTGGACCGACTCTCTTCTCTGTATACATAAATAATGTCGCTCTTGCTGATGGTGAGTCTCTGATCCACCTCTACACAGACAATACTATTCTGTACACTTCTGGCCCTTCTTTGGACACTGTGTTAACAACCCTCCAGGCGAGCTTCAATGCAGTTCATGGGCCTCTTGGCTGCATCTCTGATCAGTCTTCTCCTTGTATGAGCTGAAAGTTTAGAGGGACGGCCAGGTCTTGGTAGATTTGCAGTGGTCTGATACTCCTTCCATTTCAATATTATCGCTTGCACAGTGCTCCTTGGGATGTTTAAAGCTTGGGAAATCTTTTTGTATCCAAATCCGGCTTTAAACTTCTTCACAACAGTATCTCGGACCTGCCTGGTGTGTTCCTTGTTCTTCATGATGCTCTCTGCGCTTTTAACGGACCTCTGAGACTATCACAGTGCAGGTGCATTTATACGGAGACTTGATTACACACAGGTGGATTGTATTTATCATCATTAGTCATTTAGGTCAACATTGGATCATTCAGAGATCCTCACTGAACTTCTGGAGAGAGTTTGCTGCACTGAAAGTAAAGGGGCTGAATCATTTTGCACGCCCAATTTTTCAGTTTTTGATTTGTTAAAAAAGTTTGAAATATCCAATAAATGTCGTTCCACTTCATGATTGTGTCCCACTTGTTGTTGATTCTTCACAAAAAAATACAGTTTTATATCTTTATGTTTGAAGCCTGAAATGTGGCAAAAGGTCGCAAAGTTCAAGGGGGCCGAATACTTTCGCAAGGCACTGTATATGGTAAACTGTGGCCTCACTTGCCTGATATACTACTGTATGGATGAAATTAATGACATTTTACTTTTGTGTCAAATCGCCAATTGGCAACCCATCCCTTATGTGATCAATTGACACATAAACAAACATGACAATAATTCACTGTGGTAATTCAGTGATAATTCTTCTTCCGGGGTTCTCTGCAGTGTGCATTGCATAAAGAGTGAACAAATTAAAGGTACAAATCTATCCATAATAGTAAAAAAGGTTATCCAAACAATAATTATAATCCCTGTATGTTATTCTCGTTAGAGATACCCAGGTTTACAGGTCTGGGTTGCTACTAAAGACAATGATAAAACGGTTATTTCCAAATATAGTTTAATATCCTGCCATGAAATATGTCTAACTTACAGTAAGTTGCTCTACAATAAGATAAGTTGACTTTCTCTCCTATATTGCCATAGAGCAGTTTGCAACAGTTTCTTAAACAAAGCACTCATACCTTCCAGGTCGTCGATGGACTTTTCGAGTTTGGCCACAGTCCTCTCTGCAAACTCTGCACGAGTCTCAGCCTGGGGGACACAGAGGGAGTGGGAGGGCGTCAGAACAAGACGCCATCTTTGACATGGAGCAAATTGGTTTACTACTGTATGAATTAAGAATCAGATGCCAGCAGTTCCTTACCTCCTTCAGCTTGTCACTAAGAACCTTGATCTCCTCCTCATACTTGTCCTCTTTTTCTGAGTACTGTCAAAATACAAGTCTGTTACAGGCAAGCTCTGAACTCTTGAACATGCCTGAACTCCCAAGACAGATTCAGACATATTAGCATGAAAGTGCACAGAGAATGATGGTCTTGCAGGACTGTGTGTCAACCATGCTTAGTTGTAACACAACTCTTCAGGTGTGATCAAACTGGCCATGTGTTGGTATAAGGAACACATTGTGCTGCGATGCCAAAGAGAAGGACATTGATTTAATCAGCACAGAGCAACTGCTTAAGTGGCTAAGGTGGAATCATGCGGCGTGACTGGCACTAGAGCGGCTGGGTCGGAACGCAGAGACATATCTGTGCTGTTTTAGGACTATTTCGCCGTCATGCGTCATCAACATTATCATAAAGAAATCAACGTCCAGTTTGTCCGGTTGATAACAGGGTCTTTGCTCTGACGTCTGTGAAGGTGAAAGTGCGGCAGGCAGTGATTATACTCTAAACTACTCTGCTTTCACATCAGCCTTGTCGAGTCAACTCCTGATAGATACAAAGGCTCGGGACAGCCCTTAAGTGGGTGAACTAACCCTGAACATGCAGATATCCAGGATAAGTTCAAATCATGTACTTTGAATTGTGAATGGTGAGCTACACCGCACTTCGCACTTATCCAACGTTCACTTATCAGCAGTTGACTGCATTTACTTGTATGATGTAATAGTGTGCACACTGACCTTCTCAGACGAGGCTTCTAGGGACTTGAGGTTGTTGGTCACATTTTTCAACTCCTCCTCCAGGTCACTGCATTTACTACAGGTGGAGAAAGGAAGAAAAGTACTTTGCTTTGACATCGTAATAGCTACACAAGCCTGGAAAAACCTTCAAGTTACTGATGTCCATTTTAGCTTATGGCAGAAAATCCCCATTTTTAACTAGACACTGTTTTTTAAATGTTAATTAAAAAAAAGTGTTATGAAACTCCTTACAAACCTTAGTCTTTGACTCATCTATTTCTAAATAGGAGGAGAAGAGACCCCATCACAGAGGTCCTAACCCCCAATTCCCCTTTGTCATTCCAGCGTAATAGGCGGACTGTGCTGCACTTACAGTTCTGAGACCTCTGCCCTCTCCTCAGCTCTCTCCAGCTCTCCCTCCAAGATCACCAGCTTACGGGCCACCTAAGGTAGACAGAGCCAACTGTATGAGTGAACAGTAAGAGTAAAAATAATATGAAAAGGAAGAGGAGTGAATGGGAGAAGAGTATGAAAACACTACGGATGGGTGAACAGACGGTTGGTGTAGAACTGCAGACAGGACAATCTCTATGGGACTATATGACATCTCACCTCCTCGTATTTGCGGTCGGCCTCCTCAGCGATGTGCTTGGCCTCCTTCAGCTGCATCTCCTGGATCTCCATCTTCTCCTCGTCCTTAGAGGCTCTGTTCTCTATCACCTTCATTCCTCTGATTGGACAGGACACACAGCGATGTCAGCAACACCCAAGACACACTCAATTTCTACTGTCATTTAGATAGCCCATCCAACACGGAGGCACATTGAATCGTTTTACACAATCAAGATGGCTGTCTGGGAAATAGCGCGCTTTCACTACGCTATTGGAGGGGCTTGTCATTTGCTAGCAAAGCACATAGCAACAAACCTTATAA